>NC_000067.6:119732103-119987103 GCF_000001635.26 Mus musculus
TTTTATCATACAGATCTTTCACTTCCTTAGTTTGAGTCACGCCAAGGTATTTTATATTATTTGTGCCTATAGAGAAGGGTGTTTCCCTAATTTCTTTCTCAGCCTGTTTTATCCTTTGTGTAGAGAAAGGCCATTGACTTGTTTGAGTTAATTTTGTATCCAGCTGCTTCACTGAAGCTGTTTATCAGGTCTAGGAGTTCTCTGGTGGAATTACACCTCTTTAGGTTGCTTTCCTTGCAGTTTTTCAGTTGTAATACTGTTATTACACAGGACCTTATATGACAGGGCCTTTAGTATGTGATCTGGGGAATGCCGCTTAATCTTATGATTAAGTCAAAGTGGCACATTGGCCTATAAACCTGAGGTCTCACCATGAGAATTGGAAAGTGCAACTTAAATTCATGAAGCTTGAAAAATCTCAGAAGATGGGACACCCAAAAGTTTTTTTCTTAAACCAGTATAGATTCTGCCACCTAGTAACCAGTCATCCACCTTTTAATCAGTCCCAACTGTCAGTTCTCTACAAGTCACCTGTCTCTAGTTCTCAAAGTAAGAGTTTACTCAGTGTCTCCAACTTCTTGAAGAACCCAAGGATTGTTGATTTTCTGGTTTTATTCGGTTTGCCTTTGTTGTGGGAGCAAGATAGTTAACACCTTACATGTCTGGTTGGGAAGCTGAATTCTCTGTTCCTCTTTTACAATCTTAACATCTTTGCATAAGTTTTGTACTGTGTACTGTTGAGAATAGTTGGGAAAAAATTTTTTATCGCACACAGTGATATGGGCTTAATACATCTAGCAATGTTAAATCCCATCTATTTAATTATTGAAAACAATATTTAAAAGTATTTTCTAAATAATCTTTCAATGTTAACATTCATTGCTTGGTTTTCTTAAACCCAACTTGTATAAAGCCTTGGATATATGAGTATTATTTCCCAACTTTAAACACACCTCTAGTATGTGTAACTATAAAATGCTGCATCAAGATTTCTAGCACATATACCCTATATATACTAGGTTATTCCTGAAAATTCAGTCCCCTTCCAATTGAGAAACCTTCTCTGTATCCTATAAAAGCCATCTCAAATTCAGTTCAATATTCCATAGAGTATATTCTTTTCTGCTTGCATAGCAATGTACATAGATTGCCAGAATCTTCATTTTATATTAACAGTTTAAAAAAAGTAAAAATTATATAATATAGAACTTTGAAAACACAGAGAAAATTATCACTGGCATTTTAATATATATGCATATTTAATTATATTATTTAAATTATTATATTACATTATAATGTATGATTCTGACATTTATAAATAGTATAAAAGAAAAAGAAAATTACTGTTTGTGTGTCCTATCTGTACTTACAGATAAGAATTATGTTTTTGTCCTTGAACATGCCACAATAACAATTACATAGGAAATACTTCAAAAATGTAAGATGAAACAGTAAATGATCCTTAGTTTTATTGGTTTTCTAGAGATTATAATTTGTATTTATATAATTTACCAACTTTAGGTGAACAATAAACTTTTTTTAAAAATCTGTTCACTTGCATAACTACCACAGAACAATCATCATGTAATTGTTTTATCATTTTATCTTGCAAAGTTTCCTTCTGTTTCCAAATTTTAAAAATATATGTATCCTAGGATTTCACAGAGAGAGATGTGTTCTTTTGGGTTTAGTATAGTGATTTGGGAGGAGGAGGATCTGTGTGCTTTAGTGTTTCAAGCATCCATTTCTTTCTAATGCGGAGCAGAATTATACCATGTAGATAGATATTCTATAACTTATCCTCTCAATTGCTCAACTGGGGCACATTTTTTATTGGATTTTTATTTTATCTTATACTGTAGCTCTGAATTTTATGAACAAACTTTTTTTTTAAGTGAACTCAGTTTCTCCTGTATAAATCTCTAAGAAAAAAGTACTAGGATTACAAGGTGCCAATCTGACTGGTTTATTTCTTAGTTACTTTTCTATTACTATGACAATACACCTGAAAAAAAACAGAAGGAAGAAGGGTTTATTCTGGCTCACAGGTTGGGGGTACAATCCATCATTGAAGGGAAGTCATGGCGGCAAAAACAAATGGTCACACTGTGTCTGCATGTGAGAAGCTATGAGAAAGATGAATGCTAGTGTTCAGCTTTCTTTTTTTATTTAGCTCAAGAATACAGCCTAAGGAATTGGGCTGCCCCCATTTATAGTAGTCTTTCTAGGTAATTAGCCCAGTGGTTCTCAAGCTTCCTAATTCCACAACCATTTAATACAGTTTCTCATATGGTGGTGACTCCCCCAACCATAAAATCATTTTTGTGTTACTTCATAATTGTAACTTTGCTATTTATGAATTATAATGTAAATATATTTGGAGATAGAGGTTTGCCAAAGGGATCACAACTCACAGGTTGAAAAACACTATTACCCCAAGGTAGAAACTCCTTGACAGACATGCCCAATATTTATTTCTGTGTTCCCATAGTCTTTGACAGTTCCAAATTGCTGAGAAAAACTTTTGAAGCCTCAGATAATCCTTATCCATAAACCTGTACATTTAGAAACCAAGTTACATTCAGTCAGTGGAACAGAGTTAATAGTTCCATTCCAGAGATCAGAACAAAGCAAGATAGAAATCCTGCAAGGAAAACAGTCAAACCCTGTAGCTACATATGAGACTTCTGGGACTCAAATGTTGTCGGGCACTCAGACCTCTCTAGATATGCTGCCTGCAGCATACACAGACTCTTCATTTCCTATAGTATTCTTTCAGTGGGCATCCCTTGGTCCACAAAAAAAAATCCTGTGGTTGCCACTGTAACATGAATTTCATGTTCACAACTTCAGGAAATAGCTTCTCCCTGCCTTCTCACTGAGACTCCAAACCTCCCACATCATGTCTGGCCTTAGCAAATCCCTGGAACCATTATATAACACAGCATGGCCTCCTCAATCCTAAGTCTTAAGGACTGCAAAACAAGTATGTAGAGTATAAAGGTGATTAAGTTGTGTTGCAAGCTCAGGATGGACATCACTTGCAGGCTGTGTGGTGAACCTGGGAAACAAGTTCTTAAAATAGTTGTTTTTGAGCAAGGAACCCCTTGAGTAATATTCTCAGTTTAGGGTTTGTTTTTTTTTTCCAACTGAATTTGCATTTTCACAAGATGGAGTCTTCAATGTTTCTGGGATACCACTTCTATTGAGTCAGTGTGAAGATTTCTCTTTAATGATACAAATCTCTAAAGATTACAGCTGCTTTTAAATTTGCCATTTATGTAGTTTTATACTTGCTCACACTGCTTTCCTCAAAACCTACGTATTTTTTATCTCTCTGCTCCACTTTTTACTTTTAGTCACTGTAACCTGAAGAGGAGGAGTAAGCAGCAAGCCACAGAGTATGAAATTATACTGCCTTCAAATTTCCTCTGCCAAATAAGTTAGCCCATTCCTTGGGAATTTTGCCTAACTTAAATTCTCAGGACATGGGATAAATAAAAGTCAGATAGGTTTTTTGTTTGTTTTGTGTTGCTAGAATAGAAAAGGCCTCTAGTCCAGTTTCCCATATGGACCTTGTTCCTCTTTAAACCATCATGAGCCAGACCTCCACTCTCCACTTCTCTGCATTCTGGCCTTCAAAACTTACATCACAATGACCCATAAAGTTCTGTGTACAGAATTTTGGAGTTTTCCAGTCCAAATGCCTAAACTCTTCCACACTTAACCCCACAAACTATTTCCACAGGCCTAAGAACCACACAGTCAAAATTAACACAGCAATGACCCCAGTCCAAGCATAAATTTTCCATATTACTTGTCCCAGGTCTGTTTCTCTTCTCATGAAAGCTCATTGCATTCCTTATTTTGGGGGAGCACATCCACAGTTAACTTGAGCTGACTTCTTTCTTGTGATTAATCATGAATGACTCTGCTGACATCTGTCTTTGTTTTTAATTAAGACATGCATTTTAGCCTGTCCAATTCCTCCACTTACTTTGTTTTTAATTAAGTTGTGTGTTTTACTTCTGCTTACACATAAGTCCTTGAAAGACTGTCCTAACCTGAAGGAAACAGATACTATATACCATAAACTTGTCACATAAACATTTGTAGTCATTGTTTTCTTCCTGGAATCGGTCACATTTTGTGTTGCTTGCCTGGTGTGGTATTAACCAGCAACTCTCCCATATTCTGCCTCTTGCATCTTCTTTTGGCCTTTCCTATATTCATCCTAACTCCCCCAGTCGTGGTTCCTGTGTTGACTGACCAGCTGGCCCCTATAGAATGGAGGCCAGCATCAGGCTTGACGATGGGGGGGTGGGGGGGGAGGGGAAGGACATCATAAAAAAAGTGAGTGCTCGGAAAAAGAAAAGGGAACTGATGCAGTGAGTATTTCTCAGGAGTAAAAGACATAGGGAAAATAGAAAGAGAACTCAGAAAAAAGTAAGGACGCTCATAAAAAGTAAAAGTCAAGTGGGGGATGGGAAATGGCCTTATGCTCTTTGTGCCAAATACTCAATATGCTTCGCTAAACTAGGGCAACAGCAATTACATAGTTTTTTAGATTTTTTATTAAAGGTCTGTCTTTGGTTTCCTGAGGAAGCAAAATGGCAGACACTGGTGGAGGAGATAGCTTCCACCCTTCCCTTCTCAGCAGAGGGGGCAACAACAGAGCTCAGCAGCAGACATAGGTGAGTTATAATCCAACCCAGCAAGCTATGGTCTAAGAAAAAAAATGTTTATGGAAAACGTTTGAGATTGATAAATGCAAGCGATAAAGGTTAGAGGATATAAAAGAACTTGAATGATGATGAGTTAGAAATAAAAAACCCTTCAGATGAAAGATGTTTAAAGTTGGTAAATGCAAGTAAAGATGTTTAAATTTGGTAAATTCAAGTAAAGTTGTTTAAAGGTGGTAAATGAGGGTAAAGCTGGTTAAACTTGATTAATACAAGTAAAAATGTTTAAAGATGGTAAATGCAGGTAAAGATGTTTAAAGTTGATAAGATCAAGTTATAAATGTTGGAGGGACTAAGAAGATGTTTTAAGGTATATAAATGCAAGCTATAGAGATGTAAAAAATGATTTTAAGAAAAAAAAAAGGGAAATGATTCATATTTCTCCCACATGCTATAGTAATTTCAAAGTTCAGAAATTTAACATTGATCAGTGGAGGTCTGATAAGTTAATGAAACAGTTGTCTTCTGAATATAAACAGCGATGTTCCTATATTGCTAAAACATCTCTGTTCAATCTGTTTATATATAGTTGCAAGCCTATAGCTTTAACTAGGTCTCAAAGACATGAGTCTACTCCTGTTTTCTAACAAGCACCTGTTAACTATATTTCTAAAATATGAAATTCAATGGAATGGTAAATATTAATTTACATCCTTTTGTACATGAAAGTTCACATAAGCTTCAGGGAATCAAGAGTCCTAAGAATTGGACCCACCTGTCATAGATCAAATGGACTCCAGACAAGTATTGCTATCTGCCTGTTCTGATCCAAAACAGCCGGTGACCCCAAATATAAATTATATAAGCTAACATATATCATATAAGTTAGAACTTATATGTATTGAAACATGTATATAATAATTACATGCATGTTCACACATGCATATATAAAAATCTATGTTAAATAGAAATATACATTAAAATTAAATTATACATGTTAAATATAATGTCTGTACATTAAATGTTATTTACGTACATTAATACATAGTATACACAGTAAATATATCATATGCATTAAATATTAAATATACTTAAGTAAAAATGATACATTAAATATTAAATGTTAAAATTTGATTTAAATGAGTTCAATCTATAAAGTATAAGTTATAATATATATGATATACATAATTTTGCATGTCCCCAAGGAGAGAAAATTATAAAATGAGCCCAAGAACTCAAAAAATCATCTACAAAACATAAAAAAAAAGGAAGTTGTATACTCATTGACCACAAATCTTTTATTTATAATTTTTTGACCTTGGATGCCAAGGGGCTCTCTGCTGATGAGTATCTATAGCACCCTACAACTCAGCATACTTATGCTCAGTTGAAATGGAAGGTCCTGCTTAGTGTCACATAGCATAATCCTGATCCAGTATTAATATGGGGAAGAGGGCATGTTTGTGTTTTTTTGCAAGATGCTGAAGAAGTGAGGTGGTTGCCAGAGAAACTGGTGAGACATGCTGATGGTTGGACAAAGAATGATGCTGACTGAGAACTTGATGAGTGTCCCGGTGATGAAAATAAGGAAGCATTAGGCATATATTCCTTCTATATGTTCAAGGCCAGAAAGGCTTGTGACTTCTATATAATATTCAGTTGTTAGGATTTCCTTAGTCTGAGAGTGAGAAGTATTCCAAATTAGTGAATTACACTGCTTTAGGTGAGGGCCTACCTATTTGTTTTACTAGAAATAGTACCAATGTTGGATTTGTTTCTGTGGACTCTCAGACTAGGAAGAAATATATCTCTAAGACTGTAGTACAAAGCATTAAGATGGGAAAGCCTCTATCTCAGACTTGACAGGCTGCCTTGTCTCAGGCTCTTAGACCTTGCAGGACAGAAAACAAGGAGACCGTGGAACCTACTTTGAAAAAAAATCAATCAAATAGATAAGTTGTTAAAATGACCCTCCTCTTTCCTTTTAAGTGACCAGTTTTTCCGACTCACTCTGAAGGGCTGGCTGATTCTGGACATTTTCAGGGACATATTTGAAAACTGTAGCTGCCTTGTATGATGTTATTTTTGCTGTGGATAAAAAATGCAACAGGTTCTGGGGTTAAAGTAGATGTGACATCCTAATCTTTTACTAATTGGGAATGTTACCTTTGTTATTGGCTCTGATGAGATCAAAGTTTCTTATTTTTATTGTCTTTTATCCAATTGTGTTTCTGCACTGTATGATGGTCAATCTGTACTTGTAGTACATCAACCAGTTTTTATTCCAATTCCTGTAAATTTATCTGAACCCTGTTATTCTAAAAAAGGCTTACAAATATTTGAAGAATTAGATCATGCTCTGGCAAGAAGCAAATGTATGGTTGGGCTGATCATTGCCAATGTTGTTGCTCTCATAACACTTGTTACCCAGTGCTACTACTTTTATACTAGCTCTAGCATAAGAGGTGCACATGGCTACTTTTGTTAATTATCAAGAAGAAAATGTAAGCAATGTCCTCAGCATACAAGAGGATTTAGGATTTAGAAAATCAGCTAGAACAAAGAACTGGCACATTATATGATATAATATAGATCACAGGGGATGAGATACAAGGAATCAAAGTCAGAACCCATCCTGTTCAATATCTAAGAATTTGTATGAATCCAAAAATGTATAATAAGAGTCAGCATAACTGGACCAGAGTAAAACAGTACCTGCAGGTATATGGCATAATACTATTATTTCTTTAGATTGAATAGCCCTATATAAGAAGGTTGTAAGTTTAAGAACTGCAAAGTGTTTGTTTAGCATTGCAAATGATATTCTAAAAGTTACAGGCCATTTTTTCTTCATGGTTCTCATTTATATCTCTCTTATTGGGCTTGCCAGGACTTGGCTTTATGATCCTTTTTGTGGCATGTCTATTATCTGTTCTTTTGAGAGGAATCATCAGAGATTTTACAGATATCAAAGCAAAGTTTCATAAATTCAAGCTCCAAAGCCTTCTCTAGCAGAAGTTGGTAGTCAATGATGGGTAGATCATCTTGAAAGCCTTCTCAACCAAAGACAGGCCACAAATACAAGATATACAAGATTATTTGTGTACCAAAGACAGGTAAGTGTTGTGCTTTCAGATGGCAACCTAAGACAGGCTTTCTTTCTGCTCAGTGACTAATAAAGTGCTTCTTATAGATAAAAAGACTAGTAAGAATCTTTCAGAAGCAGACAGGGCATGAATGCTAGGATTCATGTACCAATGATGGGTAAGGTCCATGCATCTTGATGAGACACCTAAGACAGGCAGTGTTTCTGTGCCAATAGCTGAGAAAGCTTTGGCTTGTATAGACTGAAAAAGTAGGGCATGTGGGAGCACATCCAGAATTAACCTTCGGTGACTTCATGCTTGTGACTAATTATGAATGAGTCTACTGACCTCTGCTTTATTTTTAATTAAGACATGCATTTTGCCTGCCCAATTCCTCCACTTACTCATATCTCATTGAGAGACTGTACAAGTCTGAAGGAAATGGCCTTCAAATGGTCAAATATAGATACTATGTATAATAGACTTGCCACATAAGCATTTGTGGTCATTGTTTATCTTGCTTACCTTTAAAAGACACTGAGAAAATACTCTTGCTTGTTGGCATGGTATTAACCAACAGCTCTTCCATATTCTGTCTCTTGCATCTTCTTTCTGCCTTCCCTATATTCATTCTCACTCTCCCAGTCATGGTTCCTGCTGGCTCCTGTACTCATTATGCAGCCTTACTTACTATTCTATGAGGAAGGGGCATATTCTATTCTTGATTCTAACATCATTGCATCTTTCTGGCAAAACAAGTAAAACCATCTCCTTAAAACTTTCTTCCTAAAATCATTGGAATCAAATCAGGAATTTATCAATTCATCTACAGAATAAATTCATGCTGATCTGAAGGAAATTGCCCAAATGGGTGGGCTGATGCCCAGGATCATTAGGCTATATAATAATAGCAGGAAAGGCATATCAGCAGGGAGAAGCAAACCTGGGATGAAGTCTCTGAGGCTGGGCCTCTCCAGAGTGTACCCATTGCAGCCATGCAAAACAGTGAACTTTTTCCAGGAAACTCACTCGCTTGCTTGCCATTGCCTTTCACTACATGGCTTCTGTCAACTAATACTTTTAAGAAACCATATTGAGGGCTGAAGAAATGGCTCAGGAGTTAAGAGCACTGATGGTTCTTCTAGAGGACCTGAGTTCAATTCCCAGCACCCATATGGCCTGCTCACAACTGTTTTTAACTCCATTTCCACTGGACCCAAAACCCTCACACAGAGACATACATGCAGTCAAAACAGCAACATACATGAAATAAAAATAATTAGATTTAAAAAAAAAAAAAACAAATTGAAATAAGTTATCTTGCTGTCTTTGGATAGGTTCCCAGAGGGCAAAATAAAGTATATATTGTATCACACAAGTAAGCTGACAAAACTAAAACAGTTTAAAGACTGTTTACTTTTATATGAATTATTATACTTAGTAAGATTATGATAAAAACAAAAGTATTGGTAGAAATCCTTACCACAGAAAAGTATTCATCCGTACCCTGTTCTTATAAATCAGAATTCCTCCTGACATCACTCCAATCAGGATTTCATTGTTACTTTGATCCTTCAAAATAAATAAATACATGACACTCTAAAATAATTAAAACAGGATTAATTTTTAAAAAAAAACACATTTCAAAGATAACACAAAATTTAATTGTACCTAATAATAAATCCTAACAGTTTGTTATTGCCTCATAAAAGCCTAGTTGGCCATCATTGGGAAGAGAGGCCCCTTGGTCTTGCAAACTTTATATGCCTTAGTATAGGGGAACACCAGGGCCAGGAAGTGGGAGTAAGTGGGTAGGGGAGTGGAGGGGGGGTATGGGGGACTTTTGGGATAGCATTTGAAATGTAAATGAAGAAAATACCTAATTAAAAAAAAAGGCAAACATCAAAACTTTGTAGACCAGGCTTGAGCTCAGAGATCTGCCTGCCTCTGCCTCATGTGCACTGGATTAAGGGCCTGTGTCACAGACTTGTCTGTCCACTGTTAGTATTCCAGATAGTCTGCTTTCCTCAAGAGATTGATATCTTGTAATTCCTTAATTGTCGTTAACTTTTTGCCTCTTTTTTTTTTTTTTAAGTTTCTTCACCCTCCTTTCATATTTGCGGTTTATTATTTTTAAACTTAGGTTTTTACATATTCCCATTGGTGTTTGTGCAGTAGGTTTTTTTTTTTTTTCTTTTAAAGAGGAAACTGTACAACTGATAGAACCACATTTTAAAATTAGGTTATGCTTTAAAATGTCCAGTTAAAACTTATGTGTGAGCTCAAGCCTGGTCTACAAAGTGAGTTCTAGGACTGCCAAAGCTATACAAAGAAACACTGTCTCAAAAAAGGGGGCAAAAATGAGACAGACATAGCTTTGTGAAACATAAAAGGTAGAGCTCATTCCCTAGAACTTGATTGGGTGAAACTCTGAGTGACAAAAGCAATGTAGGACAGAACTTTGAATACTTCCCCAGTGGATATTGAACATGCATGTTTGTGTATTGAGGCAAGTTCAAAATAATTTAACTAAGGAAAATTGTGGCTCTTACTCCCTGTCTTAGTTAGGGTTTCCATTGCTGTGAAGAGACACCATGACCAGGGCAACTCTTATATGGACAACATTTAATTGGGGTTGGCTTACATTTCAGTCCATTATCATCAAGGCAGGAGCATGGCAGCACCCAGGCAGGCATGCACAGGCAGAGCTGAGAGTGCTACCTCTTCATCCAAAGGCTGCTAGTGGAAGACTGACTTCCAGGCAACTAGGGTGAGGATCTTAAGCTAACACCCACAGTGACACACCTACTCCAAGCAGGTCACACCTATTCCAATAAGGCCACACCTCCAAATGATGCTACTCCCTGGTCCAAGAATGTACAAACCATCACATTCCCCTTTATGGCTAATATTAGCCTAATTAGGCTCAAGAAAGTGTCTAAGGGAATAAAAATTCCACTGCTGACTCAAGTGATGACTATAATTTTACTGAAAATAGCTGTACTTCAGTACTTCTAAGAAATATAAAAATCTTGATAAAACACAAAAAGGAATATAACTACATATGATGGACAACCTTTCACGAATAAACCTCAGAGGATAACAATCTCTAAATCAAAAATGTTTCAAACAGATAAAGAGTTACACTATGAAAATGCAGTGACTATAGATTTAAAGACATGACAGGCAGACATGGGATTTACAAGTAAAATTTGACCCTGAGATAGCTCAGTGTCAAAAACAAAAGGGCAAAGGGAAATTTTTAGTGCAACTAGGTCAGCAGCAAGCACAAATTATCTTGTTACCTAGTTCTCTCAAGAAATTAAAATTTTGAGGAGTTGGAGTTTATGGCTAAGTATAAAAATACTTGAGGCCCTGGTTCCATAACCCCAGCACTGTACACATACTAAAAAGATTTTAAAATCCTTGATACCAAGGAAAGAAGCCTTACACCATCTAAGTTTATTTTTCTTTACTTACCCTTGCATAGTGAAATTCAACTCCATAGAGTTCTAAGGTACGTGCCGCGTTTAGGTAATTAAATTCTGCTTCTGCAGGAGATAGGCCACTGTAAAGAAAACATCAGGTCAAAAACTAGATCCATAAAAAAGTTACAAGTTACAAAAAGATTATGTGGAGTATAAGTTTTATATAGTAACATCTACCTTATATCAAGGTCATACTTGCAGTAATTCATATTTTTCCCAGATTATCTTCTTTATTTTCCAGGAATATTAAGAATACAGTGAGAGCTAGGGCTAGTGAAATCATGGACCTTAAGGTAGTAGAGTACCTACTACCATCATTTTTCTAAAACAGTATAATTCATTATTACATCCTAAATATTTTCATTATGCCCAGAGCTAACTGTAGCTCCTATCCCCTTATCAAACAGGTACTTTTGCTGTCTCTTTAAAGCAACTGAGACCATTACAGAAAAATCACAGCAGGTCAAAATGCAGAAAAACAATGGATCATGGGGGAGGATGCTATCCCCACTGAATACATCTATAACAACTCCTGAACCTAAGGCTCAGAGAATACTGAGGAAGAGGGGAGCAAAAAGACTACAAGAGTCAGCAAACCAGGAAGTCTACAGTGAGAGTGTGTCTTCTACAAATGATAAGCTTCATTCATGATACCCCAACAATTTAGCTGCTTAAACAATGGTGGTACCAACAGAATTGCTAACAGGAAAAAGGGAAACTCATAAGATCCCACCCCTAGATAAACAACCAATGCTTCCTGAGAGAGACAAAAATTTTCCCAGCGATAAACCCTCTAATTGGCTATCCAAATGTTGAACCCTAAAATTATAAAAACATAAGCCAAATAGACTCAGCAAACTGTACTCATATGCATATATACACACACACAGAGCACTGGAAGGAGCACAAGTAGGAAAGGGAAGTTGAAGAATGGTGAAATAATTTATTTTTAAAAATTTAGAGGACAGGTGCCCGCCCGGCTGGGGAGGCGGCCTAAGCCACAGCAGCAGCGGTCGCCATCTTGGTCCGGGACCCGCCGAACTTAGGAAATTAGTCTGAACAGGTGAGAGGGTGCGCCAGAGAACCTGACAGCTTCTGGAACAGGCGGAAGCACAGAGGCGCTGAGGCAGCACCCTTTGTGGGCCGGGGACAGCCAGCCACCGTCCGGACCGGAGGACAGGTGCCCGCCCGGCTGGGGAGGCGGCCTAAGCCACAGCAGCAGCGGTCGCCATCTTGGTCCGGGACCCGCCGAACTTAGGAAATTAGTCTGAACAGGTGAGAGGGTGCGCCAGAGAACCTGACAGCTTCTGGAACAGGCAGAAGCACAGAGGGGCTGAGGCAGCACCCTTTGTGGGCCGGGGACAGCCAGCCACCGTCCGGACCGGAGGACAGGTGCCCCCGCCCGGCTGGGGAGGCGGCCTAAGCCACAGCAGCAGCGGTCGCCATCTTGGTCCCGGGACTCCAAGGAACTTAGGAATTTAGTCTGCTTAGGTGAGAGTCTGTACCACCTGGGAACTGCCAAAGCAACACAGTGTCTGAGAAAGGTCCTGTTTTGGGCCTTCTTCTTCGGCCAGGAGGAGGTCCAAATACAAGTTATCTGCGCACCTTCCCTGTAAGAGAGCTTGCCAGCAGAGAGTGCTCTGAGCACTGAAACTCAGAGGAGAGAATCTGTCTCCCAGGTCTGCTGATAGACGGTAACAGAATCACCAGAAGAACAATCTCTAAACAGAGTCAACTATAACTACTAACTCCAGAGATTACCAGATGGCGAAAGGTAAACGGAGGAATCTTACTAACAGGAACCAAGACCACTCACCATCACCAGAACCCAGCACACCCACTTCGCCCAGTCCAGGGAACCCCAACACACCTGAGAACCTAGACCTAGATTTAAAAGCATATCTCATGATGATGGTAGAGGACATCAAGAAGGACTTTAATAAATCACTTAAAGAAATACAGGAGAACACTGCTAAAGAGTTACAAGTCCTTAAAGAAAAACAGGAAAACACAATCAAACAGGTAGAAGTCCTTACAGAAAAAGAGGAAAAAACATACAAACAGGTGATGGAAATGAACAAAACCATACTAGACCTAAAAAGGGAAGTAGACACAATAAAGAAAACTCAAAGCGAGGCAACACTAGAGATAGAAACCCTAGGAAAGAAATCTGGAACCATAGATTTGAGCATCAGCAACAGAATACAAGAGATGGAAGAGAGAATCTCAGGTGCAGAAGATTCCATAGAGAACATCGGCACAACAATCAAAGAAAATGGAAAATGCAAAAAGATCCTAACTCAAAATATCCAGGAAATCCAGGACACAATAAGAAGACCAAACGTACGGATAATAGGAGTGGATGAGAATGAAGATTTTCAACTCAAAGGTCCAGCAAACATCTTCAACAAAATTATTGAAGAAAACTTCCCAAATCTAAAGAATGAGATGCATATGAACGTACAAGAAGCCTACAGAACTCCAAATAGACTGGACCAGAAAAGAAATTCCTCCCGACACATAATAATCAGAACATCAAATGCACTAAATAAAGATAGAATACTAAAAGCAGTAAGGGAAAAAGGTCAAGTAACATATAAAGGCAAGCCTATCAGAATTACACCAGATTTTTCACCAGAGACTATGAAAGCCAGAAGAGCCTGGACAGATGTTATACAGACACTAAGAGAACACAAACTGCAGCCCAGGCTACTATACCCAGCCAAACTCTCAATTATCATAGAGGGAGAAACCAAAGTATTCCACGACAAAACCAAATTCACGCATTATCTCTCCACGAATCCAGCCCTTCAAAGGATAATAACAGAAAAAAACCAATACAAGAACGGGAACAACGCCCTAGAAAAAACAAGAAGGTAATCCCTCAACAAACCTAAAAGAAGACAGCCACAAGAACAGAATGCCACCTTTAACAACTAAAATAACAGGAAGCAACAATTACTTTTCCTTAATATCTCTTAACATCAATGGTCTCAACTCGCCAATAAAAAGACATAGACTAACAAACTGGCTACACAAACAAGACCCAACATTTTGCTGCTTACAGGAAACTCATCTCAGAGAAAAAGATAGACACTACCTCAGAATGAAAGGCTGGAAAACAATTTTCCAAGCAAATGGTATGAAGAAACAAGCAGGAGTAGCCATCCTAATATCTGATAAGATTGACTTCCAACCCAAAGTCATCAAAAAAGACAAGGAGGGACACTTCATTCTCATCAAAGGTAAAATCCTCCAAGAGGAACTCTCAATTCTGAATATCTATGCTCCAAATACAAGAGCAGCCACATTCACTAAAGAAACTTTAGTAAAGCTCAAAGCACACATTGCGCCTCACACAATAATAGTGGGAGACTTCAACACACCACTTTCACCAATGGACAGATCATGGAAACAGAAACTAAACAGGGACACACTGAAACTAACAGAAGTGATGAAACAAATGGATCTGACAGATATCTACAGAACATTTTATCCTAAAACAAAAGGATATACCTTCTTCTCAGCACCTCATGGTACCTTCTCCAAAATTGACCACATAATAGGTCACAAATCAGGCCTCAACAGATTCAAAAATATTGAAATTGTCCCATGTATCCTATCAGATCACCATGCACTAAGGCTGATCTTCAATAACAAAATAAATAACAGAAAGCCAACATTCACATGGAAACTGAACAACACTCTTCTCAATGATACCTTGGTCAAGGAAGGAATAAAGAAAGAAATTAAAGACTTTTTAGAGTTTAATGAAAATGAAGCCACAACGTACCCAAACCTTTGGGACACAATGAAAGCATTTCTAAGAGGGAAACTCATAGCTATGAGTGCCTTCAAGAAAAAACGGGAGAGAGCACATACTAGCAGCTTGACAACACATCTAAAAGCTCTAGAAAAAAAGGAAGCAAATTCACCCAAGAGGAGTAGACGGCAGGAAATAATCAAACTCAGGGGTGAAATCAACCAAGTGGAAACAAGAAGAACTATTCAAAGAATTAACCAAACGAGGAGTTGGTTCTTTGAGAAAATCAACAAGATAGATAAACCCTTAGCTAGACTCACTAAAGGGCACAGGGACAAAATCCTAATTAACAAAATCAGAAATGAAAAGGGAGACATAACAACAGATCCTGAAGAAATCCAAAACACCATCAGATCCTTCTACAAAAGGCTATACTCAACAAAACTGGAAAACCTGGACGAAATGGACAAATTTCTGGACAGATACCAGGTACCAAAGTTGAATCAGGATCAAGTTGACCTTCTAAACAGTCCCATATCCCCTAAAGAAATAGAAGCAGTTATTAATAGTCTCCCAGCCAAAAAAAGCCCAGGACCAGACGGGTTTAGTGCAGAGTTCTATCAGACCTTCAAAGAAGATCTAACTCCAGTTCTGCACAAACTTTTTCACAAGATAGAAGTAGAAGGTATTCTACCCAACTCATTTTATGAAGCCACTATTACTCTGATACCTAAACCACAGAAAGATCCAACAAAGATAGAGAACTTCAGACCAATTTCTCTTATGAACATCGATGCAAAAATTCTTAATAAAATTCTCGCTAACCGAATCCAAGAACACATTAAAGCAATCATCCATCCTGACCAAGTAGGTTTTATTCCAGGGATGCAGGGATGGTTTAATATACGAAAATCCATCAATGTAATCCATTATATAAACAAACTCAAAGACAAAAACCACATGATCATCTCGTTAGATGCAGAAAAAGCATTTGACAAGATCCAACACCCATTCATGATAAAAGTTCTGGAAAGATCAGGAATTCAAGGCCAATACCTAAACATGATAAAAGCAATCTACAGCAAACCAGTAGCCAACATCAAAGTAAATGGAGAGAAGCTGGAAGCAATCCCACTAAAATCAGGGACTAGACAAGGCTGCCCACTTTCTCCCTACCTTTTCAACATAGTACTTGAAGTATTAGCCAGAGCAATTCGACAACAAAAGGAGATCAAGGGGATACAAATTGGAAAAGAGGAAGTCAAAATATCACTTTTTGCAGATGATATGATAGTATATATAAGTGACCCTAAAAATTCCAACAGAGAACTCCTAAACCTGATAAACAGCTTCGGTGAAGTAGCTGGATATAAAATTAACTCAAACAAGTCAATGGCCTTTCTCTACACAAAGAATAAACAGGCTGAGAAAGAAATTAGGGAAACAACACCCTTCTCAATAGCCACAAATAATATAAAATATCTCGGCGTGACTCTAACGAAGGAAGTGAAAGATCTGTATGATAAAAACTTCAAGTCCCTGAAGAAAGAAATTAAAGAAGATCTCAGAAGATGGAAAGATCTCCCATGCTCATGGATTGGCAGGACCAACATTGTAAAAATGGCTATCTTGCCAAAAGCAATCTACAGATTCAATGCAATCCCCATTAAAATTCCAACTCAATTCTTCAACGAATTAGAAGGAGCAATTTGCAAATTCATCTGGAATAACAAAAAACCGAGGATAGCAAAAACTCTTCTCAAGGATAAAAGAACCTCTGGTGGAATCACCATGCCTGACCTAAAGCTTTACTACAGAGCAATTGTGATAAAAACTGCATGGTACTGGTATAGAGACAGACAAGTGGACCAATGGAATAGAATTGAAGACCCAGAAATGAACCCACACACCTATGGTCACTTGATCTTCGACAAGGGAGCCAAAACCATCCAGTGGAAGAAAGACAGCATTTTCAACAATTGGTGCTGGCACAACTGGTTGTTATCATGTAGAAGAATGCAAATCGATCCATACTTATCTCCTTGTACTAAGGTCAAATCTAAGTGGATCAAGGAACTTCACATAAAACCAGAGACACTGAAACTTATAGAGGAGAAAGTGGGGAAAAGCCTTGAAGATATGGGCACAGGGGAAAAATTCCTGAACAGAACAGCAATGGCTTGTGCTGTAAGATCGAGAATTGACAAATGGGACCTAATGAAACTCCAAAGTTTCTGCAAGGCAAAAGACACTGTCTATAAGACAAAAAGACCACCAACAGACTGGGAAAGGATCTTTACCTATCCTAAATCAGATAGGGGACTAATATCCAACATATATAAAGAACTCAAGAAGGTGGACCTCAGAAAATCAAATAACCCCCTTAAAAAATGGGGCTCAGAACTGAACAAAGAATTCTCACCTGAGGAATACCGAATGGCAGAGAAGCACCTGAAAAAATGTTCAACATCCTTAATCATCAGGGAAATGCAAATCAAAACAACCCTGAGATTCCACCTCACACCAGTCAGAATGGCTAAGATCAAAAATTCAGGTGACAGCAGATGCTGGCGAGGATGTGGAGAAAGAGGAACACTCCTCCATTGTTGGTGGGATTGCAGGCTTGTACAACCACTCTGGAAATCAGTCTGGCGGTTCCTCAGAAAATTGGACATAGTACTACCGGAGGATCCAGTAATACCTCTCCTGGGCATATATCCAGAAGAAGCCCCAACTGGTAAGAAGGACACATGCTCCACTATGTTCATAGCAGCCTTATTTATAATAGCCAGAAACTGGAAAGAACCCAGATGCCCCTCAACAGAGGAATGGATACAGAAAATGTGGTACATCTACACAATGGAGTACTACTCAGCTATTAAAAAGAATGAATTTATGAAATTCCTAGCCAAATGGATGGACCTGGAGAGCATCATCCTGAGTGAGGTAACACAATCACAAAGGAACTCACACAATATGTACTCACTGATAAGTGGATACTAGCCCAAAACCTAGGATACCCACGATATAAGATACAATTTCCTAAACACATGAAACTCAAGAAAAATGAAGACTGAAGTGTGGACACTATGCCCCTCCTTAGAAGTGGGAACAAAACACCCATGGAAGGAGTTACAGAAACAAAGTATGGAGCTGAGATGAAAGGATGGACCATGTAGAGACTGCCATATCCAGGGATCCACCCCATAATCAGCTTCCAAATGCTGACACCATTGCATACACTAGCAAGATTTTACTGAAAGGACCCAGATGTAGCTGTCTCTTGTGAGACTATGCCGGGGCCTAGCAAACACAGAAGTGGATGCTCACAGTCAGCTAATGGATGGATCACAGGGCTCCCAATGGAGGAGCTAGAGAAAGTACCCAAGGAGCTAAAGGGATCTTCAACCCTATAGGTGGAACTACATTATGAACTAACCAGTACCCCTGAGCTCTTGACTCTAGCTGCATATGTATCAAAAGATGGCCTAGTCGGCCATCACTGGAAAGAGAGGCCCATTGGACACGCAGACTTTGTGTGCCCCGGTACAGGGGAACGCCAGGGCCAAAGGGGGGGAGTGGGTGGGTAGGGGAGTGGGGGTGGGTGGGTAAGGGGGACTTTTGGTATAGCATTGGAAATGTAAATGAGCTAAATACCTAATAAAAAATGGAAAAAAAAAAATTTAAGGCCTAGAGAGATGGTTCAGCAGATAAGAGCACTGACTAATCTTCTAGAGGTCCTGAGTTCAAATCCCAGCAATTACATGGTGGCTCACAACCATCTGTAATGGGATCTAATGCCCTCTTCTGGTGTGTCTGAAGACAGCTGCAATGTACTTATATATAATAAATAAATAAATCTTTTAAAAAATTATAAAAAAATTTAAAAGACACCCACAACTATAAAACACTGGGGAGTACTAAAGGTCAGAAGTGAATAAAAGGAAAAGAATACTGTACGTTTTAAAACCTCTAGCTGATTTTATAGCTATTGACATAGGCACTTATTTCCTTACACAACTTTAAAACAATTCTCATAATTCATTTTATATACCATAGCTGTATATGAAATATATGGGGTATAATGTATATACACTGTCATAACATGTACAAACATGAGTATCAAGAGATTTTTAGAGCAATCATGTATTCATTAAAGTTCTTCTATTAATCTGTTTTAACATTTCAACAATGTTTGCTATGTTTCAAAATATATCGTATTTAGTATAACAATAACAGATGGAGAATAAATAATTAGGTTACATCTGAGATGAAAAGAAATACAATTCCACAGGAAAGCTGAGGTTAAAGCTTTATATTTAATATATATTTTTAGTGATTCTCAAAACAAAAATTTCAGAACTACCTAATTTACAGTCATTTTACAAGGTCTACTCTATTTCAAATATACTGCTAACATCCTTAGTAATATGAGTTAGCATGCAATATAGCAGAGAACTATAACACCGAGGGTATCAACTTTTTCATCACTAATATTGGGTAGGAGCCAACCACTTGACAATACACAATCAAAATGAATGTGACCCCTCAATAATAACAAAAAAACTGTGTGAACTACACAGTCCTCCCAATTAAACTAGGTAATTCTGTTTTTGTTTTTAGATTCAATGAATCGGATTTCAAACAGAACTACCTTGTGGCAATACAACCCCATTCCTTATTTAAGGAACTTTTTTTCAGGTAAAATTTAAAACTCCAATTTATCTTCAAAGCATTGATTTCAATAGGCTATATGAAAGGTTTTTACTTATAAAGGGATGGCTTTTATAGGAAAACAGCATCCACATCACACCAGACAACTTAGTTTAAATAATTTTTTATTAGATTTTTTTCTTCATTTACATTTCAAATGCTATCCCAAAAGTCCCCTATGCCCTCCCCTCCCCTGTACTGTTCCACAACCCACCCACTCTTGCTTCCTGGCCCTAGCATTCCCCTGTACTGGGGCATATAATCTTTGCGAGAACATGGGCCTCTCCTACAATTAATGTCCTACTAGGCCATCCTCTGCTACATAATGCAACAAGAGACACAAGCTCTGGGGGGTACTGGTTAGTTCATATTGTTCCTCCTATAGGGCTGCACACCGTTTTAGCTCCTTAGGTACTTTCTCAAGCTCCTTCATTGGGGGCCCTGTGTTTGATCCAATAGATGACTGTGAACATCCACTTCTGTATTTGCCAGGCACTGGCATAGCCTCACAAGAGACAGCTATATTAGGGTCCCGTCAGCAAAATCTTGCTGGGATATGCAATAGTGTCTGGGTTTGTTGGTTGTTTATGGGATGGATCCCTGGGTGGGGCAGTTTCTGGATGGTCTTTCCTTCCTTCTAAGCACCGAAATTTGTCTCTGTAAATCCTTCCTTGGGTATTTTGTTTCCCATTCTAAGAAGAAACAAAGTATCCACATTTTGGTCTCCCTTCTTCTTTTCCTGTATTTTGCAAATTGTATCTTGGGTATTCTACGTTTCTGGGCTAATATCCACTTATCAGTGAGTGCATATCCTGTGTGTTCTTTTGTGATTGGGTTACCTCACTCAGGATGATATCCTGCAGATCCATCCATTTGCCTAAGATTTTTATAAATTCACTGTTTTTAATACCTGAGTAGTACTCCATTGTGTAAATGTACCACATTTTCTGTATCCATTCATCTGTCGAGGGACACCTGGGTTCCTTCCAGCTTCATGGTATTATAAATAAGGCTGCTTTAAACAAGGTGGAGCATGTGTCCTTATTACAAGTTGGAAAATCTTCTGGGTATACGTCCAGGAGAGGTATTGCTAGATCTTCCAGTAGTACTATATTCAATTACCTGAGGAACTGCCAGACTGGTTTCCAGAGTGGCTGTACCAGCTTGCAATCCCACCAACAATGGAGGAGTGTTCTTCTTTCTCCATATCCTAGACAGCATCTGTTGTCACCTGAATTTTTGATCTTAGTCATTCTGACAGGTGTAAGGTGGAATCTCAGGGTTGTTTTGATTTGCATTTCCCTGATGATTAAGGATGTTGAACATTTTTTCAGGTGCTTCTCAGTCATTCGTATTCCTCAGTAGAGAATTGTTTGTTTAGCTCTGTAACCCATTTTTTAATGGGGTTATTTGATTTTCTGGAGTCCACCTTCTTAAGTTCTTTGTATATATTGGACATTAGTCCCCTATCAGATTTAGGATTGGTAAAGATACTTTCCCAATCTGTTGGTGGCCTTTTTGTCTTATTGACAGTGTCTTTTGCCTTACAGAAGCTTTGCAATTTTATGAGGTCCCATTTGTTGATTCTCGATCTTACAGCACCAGCCACTGCTGTTCTATTCAGGAATTTTTCCCCTGTGCCCATATCTTCGATGCTTTTCCCCACTTTCTCCTCTATAAGTTTCATTATCTCTGGTTTTATATGGAGTTCCTTGATCAACTTTGACTTGAGCTTTGTACAAGGAGATAAGAATGGATCAATTCCCATTGTTCTACATGATAACCCACCAGTTGAGGCAACACCATTTGTTGAAATGCTGTCTTTTTTCCACTGGACGGTTTTAGCTCCTTTGTCAAAGATCAAGTGACCATAGGTGTGTGGGTTCATTCCTGGGTTTTCAATTCTATTCCATTGATCTACCTGTCGCTGTTCTAGTACCATGCAAATTTTTTCACAATTGCTCTGTAGTACAACTTAAGGTCAGACATGGTGATTCTACCAGAGGTTCTCTTATTGTTGAGAACAGTTTTTGCTATCCTAGGTGTACTGGCTAGTTTTGTGTCAACTTGACACAGATGGATTTATCACAGAAAAAGGAGCTTCAGTTGAGGAAATGTCTCCATGAGATCCAACTGTAAGGCATTTTCTCAATTAGTGATCAAAGGGGAAAGGCCCTTTATGGGTGGGACCATCCCTGGGCTGGTAGTCTTGGGTTCTATAAGAGAGCAGGCTGAACAAGCCAGGAGAAGCAAGCCAATAAGGAACATCCCTTCATGGCCTCTGTATCAGCTCCTGCTTCCTGACCTGCTTAAATTCCAGTCCTGACTTCCTTGGTGATGAACAGCAGTATGGAAGTGTAAGACAAATAAACCCTTTCCTCCCCAACTTGCTTCTTGGTCATGAGGTTTGTGCGGGAATAGAAACCCTGACTAAGAGACTAGGTTTTTTGTTTTTCAAGATGAAATTGCAAATTGCCCTTAACTCTGTGAAGAATTGAGTTAGAATTTTGACGGGGATTGCATTGAATTTGTAGATTGCTTTTGGCATGATAGTCACTTTTTCTGTATTAACCCTGGCAATCAATGAGCATGGGAGATCTTTCCATCATCTGAGATCTTCTTCGACTGCATTCTTCAGAGACTTTAAATTGTTATCATACAGATCTTTCACTTCAGTCAAACCAAGGTATTTTATATCATTTGTGTCCATTGTGAAGGGTGTTGTTTCCCTAGCTTCTTTCTCAGCCTGTTTATCCTTTGTGTAAAGAAAGGCCACTGATTTGTTTGAGTTAATTTTATATCCAGCTACTGAACTATCATATCATCTGCAAATAGTGATATTTTTACTTCTTCCTTTCCAATTTGTATCCCCTTGATCTCCTTTTGTTGTCTAATTGCTGTGGCTAGGACTTCAAGTACAATGTTGAATAGGTAGGGCGAGAGTGGACAGCCTTGTCTAGTCCCTGATTTTAGTGGGATTGCTTCCAGTTTCTCTCCATTTAGTTTGATATTGGTTTCTGGTTTGCTGTAGATTGCTTTTATTATATTTAGGTATGGGCCTTGAATTCCTGATCTTTCAAAGACTTTTATCATGAAGTGGTGTTGGATTTTGTCAAATGCTTTCTCAGCATCTAATGAGATCATGTGGTTTTCTTTCTTTGAGTTTGTTTCTATAGTGGGTTATACTGATTTATTTACGTATATTAAACCATATCTGCATCCTTGGGATGAACTCTACTTGATCATGATGGATGATCATTTTGATGTGTTCTTGGATTCAGTTTGTTAGAATATTTGCATCGATATTCATAAGAGAAACTGGCCTGAAGTTCTCTTTCTTTGATGGGTCTTTATGTGGTTTAGGTATCAGAGAAATTGTGGCTTCATAGAATGAATTGGGTAGAGTACCTTCTGTTTGTATTTTGTGGAATAGTTTGAGGAGAACTGGAATTAGGTCTTCTTTGAAGATCTGATAGAACTCTACACTAAACCCATCTGGTCCTGGGCTTTTTTTGGTTTGAAGACTATTAATGACTGCTTCTATTTCTTTAGGGGATATGGGACTGTTTGAATCTTTAATCTGATCCTGATTTATCTTTGGTACCTGGTTATCTGTCTAGAAAATTGTCCATTTCATCCACGTTTTCCAGTTTTGTTGAATATAGCATTTTGTAATAGGATCTGATGATGTTTTGGATTTTCTCAGGTTCTGTTGCTTTGTCTCCCTTTTCATTTCTGTTTTGTTAATTAGTATACTGTCCCTGTGCCCTATAGTTAGTCAGGATAAAGGTTTATCTATCTTGTTGATTTTCTCAAAGAACCAGCTCCTGGTTTGCTTGATTCTTTGTAGAATTCCTTTTGTTTCCACTTGGTTGATTTTATTCTGAGTTTGATTATTTCCTGCTGTCTACTCCTCTTGGATGAATTTTTGTTCTAGAGCTTTTAGATGTGCTATCAAGCTACTAGTGTATGCTCTCTCTCTAGTTTCTTTTTGGCGGCACTCGGATCTATGAGATTTCCTCTTAGGACTGCTTTCATTGTGTCTCGTAAGCTTGGGTATGTTGTGGCTTCATTCATTAACTCTAAGAAGTCTTTAATTTCTTTATTTCTTCCTTGACCAAGTTATCATTGAGTATCGTTCGGCTTGACTTGAATGTTGGCTTTTTATTATTTATGTTGTTATTGAAAATCAGCCTTAGTCCGTGGTGATCTGACAGGACGCATGGGATAAATTCAATATTTTTCTATCTGTTGAGGTCTCTTTTGTGATCAATTATATGGTCAGTTTTGGAAAACGTACCATGAGGTGATAAGAAGAACGTATATCCTTTGGTTTTAGGATAAAATATTCTATAGATATCTGTTAAATCCATTTGTTTCATAACTTCTGTTAGTTTCAATGTGTCTCTGTTTAGTTTTTCTTTCCAGGATATGTTCATTGATGAGAGTGGGGTGTTGAGGTCTCCCACTATTATTGTATGAGGTGCAATGTGTGCTTTGAGCTTCACTAAAGTTTCTGTAATGAATGTGCTTCTCCATTTGCTTGGAAAATTGTTTTCCAGCCTGTCACTCTGAGGTAGTGTCTTTCTTTGTCCCTGAAGTGGGTTCCCTGTATGCAGCAAAATGTTGGGTCCTGTTTATGTAGCCAGTCTATGAGTCTATGTTTTTTTAATCGGGGAATTGAGTCCATTGATATTAAGAAAAAGTAATTCGTCCTTCCTGTATTTTTGTTGTTAGAGTTGGGATTCTGTTCTTGTGGCTATCTTATTTTAGGTTTGTTGTAGGATTACTTTCTTGCTTTTTCTAGAGCATAATTTCCCTCCTTGTGTTGGAGTTTTCCCTTTATTATCCTTTAAAGAGCTGGATTCGTGGAAAGATATTGTGTGAATTTGGTTTTGTCATGGAATACTTTGGTTTCTCCATCTATGGTAATTGAGAGTTTTGCTGGGAATAGTAGACTGGGCTGGCATTTGTGTTCTCTTAGGGTCTATATAACATCTGTCCAGGATCTTTTAGCTTTCATAGTCTCTGGTGAGAAGTCTGGTATAATTCTAATAGGTCTGCCTTTATATATTACTTGACCTTTTCCCCTTACTGCTTTTAATATTCTATCTTTATTAAGTGCATTGGATTTTCCGATTATTATGTGTCGGGAGGAATTTCTTTTCTGGTCCAGTCTACTTTGAGTTCTGTAGGCTTCTTGTATGTTCATGGGCATCTCTTTCTTTAGGTTTTCTTCTATAATTTTGTTGAAGATATTTATTGGCCCTTTAAGTTGAAAAATCTTCATTCTCATCTATACCTAGTATCCTTAGGTTTGGTCTTCTCATTGTGTCCTGGATTTCCTGGATGTTTTGAGGTAGGATCTTTTTACATTTTCTTTGATTGTTGTGTCCATGTTTTCTATGGAATCTTCTGCACCTGAGATTCTCTCTTCCATCTCTTGTATTCTGTTGTTGATGCTCACATCTATAGTTCCTGATTTCTTTCCTAGGATTTCTATCTCCAGAGTTGTCTCCCTTTGGGTTTTCTTTATTGTTTCTACTTCCATTTTTAGATCTTGGATGGTTTTGTTCAATTCCATCACCTGTTTGGTTGTGTTTTCCTGTAATTCTTTAAGGGATTTTTGTGTTTCCTTTTTAAAGACTTCTACCTGTTTAGCAGTATTCTCCTGTATTTCTTTAAGTGAGTTATTAATGCCCTTCTTAATATCCTCTACTAGCATCATGAAATATGATTTTAAATCTGAACCTCGCTTTTCGGGTGTGTTGGGGTATCCAGAACTCCCTGTGGTGGGAGTACTGGGTTCTGATGATGCCCAGTGGTCTTGGTTTCTCTTAGTAAGATTCTTACATTTGCCTTTCACCATCTGGTAATCTCTGGTGTTAGATGTTCTAGCTGTCTCTGGCTGGAGCTTGTTCCTCCTGTGATTCTGTTAGCCTCTGTCAGCAATCCTAAGAGTCCAACTCTCTCTTAAGTCCCAGTGGTCAGAGCACTCTCTTCAGACAAGCTCTCCTCTTGCAGGGAAGGTGCACAGAGGTCTGGAGCTCAGCTCTGCCTCCTGGCTGAAGATGAAAGCTTGAAGGGACCCTGTCCAAGAAGTTTTGTTGATTCTGCGGCCCACGAGCTCTCCTGTGCGGACTGGTCTCGGAGAGACCCGGGATACAAGATGGCACTCTCACCTGAGTCCCGGGGGTCAGAGCCCTCCCTAGAGGCTGACTCTCCTCAGTGATCCTAAGATCCTGAGTGTGCTAGGGTGCCTGCAATGTCTAGAGTCCTCTGGGGACTGTGGGACCATCAGCCGAGTTCATGCCCAAGGTGGCCTGGGGCTGGCCTAGTTTAAATTCTTAAGTGGTTATAGTCTACAGTAAATTCAAGGTCAAAAAACTTTTTACCAGAAAGGAATAAACAGTATTTTCAAATCTTCTGGATAAATTACTTCAGTATCAAGAACTTTAGAATGCAATAGCATCCCAAATCCAACACAAAAACTGAGAATGTCTGTTCATGTGAGTGTTCATTTGTAGACAGTAGATTTCAGAAAATTTCACATCCTATAAAATATTATTTCCCCCATGTATTTAAAATATAGAGACGTAAATGTACTTAATCTATACCTTAATATAAACTTTAAATATATTTAATATACAGACTGACAGACAGACGGACCAACCAATTAGCTCAATGGTAGAGCACTTTCCTAATATGAGCAAGGTCTAGGTTTGATCCAAATATTCAGTGACATATTTAGATATTTTTGATTTACAATATAAACAAATATACATTGTACTACATATAAAAACATGTATTTGCCATGCTTGGCCCATTGGCTGTTCAAAATTAGGGATTGAGCTATTGTTTTTTAATTTTTTGAGACATTTAAATTATTACCAAATTGGCAGTAAGAGCTAATATTTCCTTAATACCTACCATTTACTAGATAGCAGCTTGAGAATGTTGTGTATATAATCCCAAGACTCAGAATTTCTGGACAGGAGGTAGTAGCACATAACTTTAATCCCAGTGCCTATGAGGCAGAATTCTGAGTTTGAAGCCAGCTGGGTCTACAGCTTGAGTTAGGACTACCAGAGATACAAAGAGAAACCCTTTCTGAAAATAACAAACTAACAAACTTTCAAAAACTAACAAACAAAAAACAAAAAGAAAGAAGAAGATTCAGAATTTCTAACTCAACATATTTTAATTCTCTCAAATTTAAATCTAAGGAAACAAAGCAACAGAAACGGGACTATGGCCAAGGTTCTAAGATAGTAAGTAGTTTAAGCCAAGAACTCTAGTTCAGACTTTTAACCAATATGCAACAATATCTTTGTTCTGTCACTATTCTGAATCAAAGATTAGCACAAAATGAATTCTAAGCCAACAAAAAACAATTCTTAAGGTTAATTCAGACATAGTGGTGCACATCTTTAATCCCAGCACTTGGGAAGCAGAGGCAGGTGGATCTCTATGAGTTTGAGGTTGGACTACATGGCATTCCAGGATACTCAGAGCTCTGCAGAGAGACCCTGTACCAAATCAAATCAAAACAAAACAACAATTCTGTTCTTGAAAAGATGTCACATACATCTGGAGACTTGGCTCAGCAGTTAAGCACTGGTTACTCTTGAAGATGACCCAGATTCAATTCCTTAAACGCTAGTCCTTACACTCTCTTCTGACCTTAGTAGGTACTAGGCAGGCACATGGTCCATAGACATACATACAACATGCAGAACACTCATACACATAAGTATGTAAATCTGAAAGAATATCACAAATGATGAGATTAAAAATACTCTCAAAGTTGAATACTACTGAGAATGAAATAAGTAAACAAGTAAACAATGAAAGAATTTCATTAGATTGTTACTTTTCTCCCTTTATTCACTATTAAACAGAATCAACATACTTCAGAACCCTGAAAACTAAGAAAATGACCAAGTCAATTGTAATGCATATTATAAACACATTATTCCAAAATTTCTGTTTTTAAAATTAAATTTTTATTTTATTTTTAACTACATGCATATGTACTTATATGTGGGCATGTGCACGTGTGTGGAGATACCCATGGAGCCCTTTTAGAAAAGGGCATCAAGATCTCTTAAAGGTGTGAGTTACCTGATTTGGGTACTGGAAACTAAACTTGGGTCCTCTGTAAGAGCAACAATTAGTGAGCCATCTCTCCAACCCCCTAAAATTATTTGTTTAAAGAACTAAGTAATTAATATATATCAGTCTTAAATTTAAATAAAAAAGTAGAAAATATGGGTATATTTATTCCCATAAGGTATGTTTTATAATTTCAAATCAAAAGAAAATGCTTTTCTGTTGCCAAAAAGCATTTTGCCTTAGGAAAGATATACTGGTCATTATGGGAACCCAGAGTTGGGGTTAGGACAGTTGTTTTACTTTCATCCAACAGAAAAAGAAAAGCTATGTTCATGAGAACTAACATGGAATAGAGTTTCACACTACTCTGAACAGCTAGCTTGTCTCTTTGGAATGTGGGGCTCCCACAAGAGAACTGAAGACAACACGTAAGAGTTAACTTACAATAGGGTGTCATGCTGTAGTTAGCAACCAGTCTCTTTAAATGTGGAATCCCGAAGGAGAGCTGATTATGACTTACCCTAGCACAGGACACACAGCCAAGGCAAAACCAGAGACAAGGTTGCTTGGGAATATGTTTATATAGTAAATGGAAGGAAATTTAAACAAACGTGAAAACAGAGAAAGATATTGGATTAATGTATTTAAAGAGAAAGGGGAATATAGATATATTTATTCACAAAGATATTAATCTACAATGAAGGAAGAAAGAAATGGGAATTGATACATTTTCATGGGTACATAGACAATTAATTAATAAATCCTGGCCTTTGATCTCAATACATGAGAGACAAAGGCAGGGACAAATATGTTCCTTGTGAGTTCAAGGCCAGCCTAATCTACAAAGCAAATTCAAGTCACCCCAGGCTACACAGAGAAACCCTGTCTCAATGAATAATAATTGTTTTAAAATGTTTTAACTGTTTTAAATTATCAAATGAAGGTAGTTATATGTTCAATGGTTATGATGGTATTGTAATTCTTCTTTGAAAGAGGTCAAAATGGAGCAGACCTAAGTAGAAAAGGGCCTGCCAAATTGGGTCAATCTATATTTTTTAATGATTTTAGGCTGGAAGAAAAAAGGACATGCTATGTTGGGAGAGAGGCTCTGTATTTGTGTTAACAGGAAAAAAAAAAAAAGGCTTTGGATTCCTTCCAAAATAATAAGGATCAGATTTATTTGATAAAAGGAGATTCCCTGAATATCTTGGCAACAGACAGGAGAAAATCAAGAAGGCCAAACAAACAGGTGATATTTGCTGATCCCTCCAGTTGTAGAAACTGACTAGACAGGAAAATATCTCCTGCCAGAACTTCAGCTATACATAGCAAATAAATCTTGTTGGCTATAGAATTCTCACGACTTATTATTACATACCATCCTTTCATATGGCAAAAATGGAGATTTATATTTACATTTTGGTCATATGATCAAAGTAACTTCTAAGGAAAGACAGTTATTTTTCACCTGTTCAAACAAGGAACAGAAAATCATCTTTAATTGATCGGTATACTGTGCACATTCCATACAAATAGAACTATATATTACTTGTAAGGTTTATATATTACAGAATGAAAGACCAGGAGGGCATCCCTGACAGACTTCACTTTCAAGATGTTGAGATTCTAAGACCTGCTGTTTCAGCTCTGTGGTCCTGTCTTAACCTGATGCTGTTTCCAGACACTTGCGTCTGGAACAGCTTCAGGAAGGACTGCTAATCCCAGATGATCTCTGTTTATCCAGCCTTTCAGACTGACCCATTCAAGACTTCACTTAATCAACATATTAAGACTGGACAACGAATTAGGCCAGTAAGCTTTCTTTTGACTTAGCCATTTTTCTAATTCTCTTGGGTCACCAAAAAGGAAATCTTCACCCCAGTTCAGCAGGAAACAATTATAAGAAGACTGTTGTCCCACTCCCTTAAGTTTCAGTGGATGACTTTGAACATTTCATGAATTATAGATAGATATGTTAGCATTTTAGGGCATGATTTACAAATAATTATGGTCTTTGACAGGGAGGAGGATAGATTCAGGGATTTATCTTTCCTTTCTTATTTTCTATCTTTCTTTATTAGGTAAGGGAAGGGGTTAAAAGGAAAAAACGGGTATATAGCAAACACATAAGTGGATGCTCACAGTCAGCTATTGGATGGATCACAGGGCCCCCAATGGAGGAGCTAGAGAAAGTATCCAAGGAGCTAAAGAGATCTGCAACCCTGTAGATGCAACAACATTATGAACTAACCAGTACCCCGGAGCTCTTGACTCTAGCTACATACGTATCAAAAGATGGCCTAGTCGGCCATCACTGGAAAGAGAGGCCCATCGGACACACAAACTTTATATACCCCAGTACAGGGGAACGCCAGGGCCAAAAAAAGAGAATGGGTGGGTAGGGAAGTGGGGGGGGGAGGGTATGGGGGACTTTTGGGATAACATTGGAAATGTCATTGAGGAAAATACATAATTAAAAAAAATCTTTAAAGATGAAAAAAAAATTTATATAAGGCCCCCCCCAAAAAAAGAAATATAAGAAATTAGATAAACAGGGGTAAGATTATTGAATCTACTCTTAAAGCAAATAATATTTTAAAGCCATAATCTTACACTGATAGAAATCTTTATATTTTGATGCAAATTTGAGGTTATATCTTGTTACATTGGTACAGAATTTTGTATATTGATACAGGTTTAGGTTTTCATTGGTATCTTTGTATACTGATACAAAATTTAAGATTAATTTTGTTATGACATAATATATGTACGGTTCACTTCTTATATAGGTATTATCCTTATGTAATTCATTTAAGGTACAAGGCTTAGTCCCAATCCTTTTAACAGCTGCGATTACAAACTGTTTAGGATAATTAAGTAATGCAAATTAAAAGTCAATCAAGCTCATGGTCTTGTAAGATACTAGTCTGCATTACGACAGAAATATCCATCCTGGGGTTGCACAGATAATAGCTAGCTGAAGACAGACAATGTTTAGTTAGATACACTATAAATCTTCAAAAACCTTGAAGTTCACAGAATAATGCATCTAAACACAATATTATTATTTTAAATTATTATTTAAAATCTGTTTTAATATTGAGACATGTCAACTCCTGGCAGTAAGCCATCAACTTGGGAAAGAATGATGAGCTTCAGAAACCCCATAGGGAGTTACTTCAATCATGGCACACGAGCCACTGGGGAAAGAAAATGCCCTAACATCATCCGCAGACAGAGTGCCGTCCAGAAAGGACAAGCAGATACAGGGAAGTCAACTGCCAAGCTCTGCCAAGACAGGGTAAGTGAGTCAGTCCTTCTTAATTCCTGCTTCACAAAAGGTCTATGAGATATTCTGGGCCAGAAAGCTAAAGATAGATGTTCCACAGTTTTGAGGACTGTCGCTGTCATTTCTATAACTTCGGAAGCTGCATTTCTGTACTTCCTGCATACTCCGGTAATATTTATTCTTTCAGCTGGGCGGTGGTGGCGCACGCCTTTAATCCCAGCACTTGGGAGGCAGAGGCAGGCGGATTTCTGAGTTTGAGGCCAGTCTAGTCTACAGAGTGAGTTCCAGGACAGCCAGGGCTATACAGAGAAACCCTGTCTTGGGGGAAAAAAAAATATTCTTCCTTGGGTCTCTGATGGGGTTGAAGGCTAGATAGTTACAGTCTCACAATTAACCTGAAGTTGTTTAGTATTTAGGAAGATATTTTAGAACTAAGAAGATATTTTTAAGCTAATAATGCAAATTAGGATAAAAATGATTTAGATACAAAACTCAAACTCATCAAGATAGGATAGATAATAAAATACTTTCTCTTAAGCTGCCAAAACCAAACAAACTGGACTTTTTCATGTGTCACTTATGTAATAATTTCCATCCATAATTGCTTCTATTATATACTCTTTATTATTATAAAAGAATCTTTCATTTAGATTAAAAAGGGTAATTGTTGAGGTTTGGTCTGTTGCTATATATTGTAATTCTAAATACTGGCCCTGGTTGCCTCAGGGACAAGAGAATCCTCACATAAGGAAAGTGATACTATGTAGTCTTGCTCGTTAATTTACTGTTGTTTCAATAAAGATGATATAGTTAGGCAAAAGAGAAGTAGGTAGGGTTTCAGTTCCTAGGTCTGAGGAGGACCATGAAGAGGAAGAAGGAAAAGAAGGTGGAGAGAGGAGAAGATGCTATGTATGGGTTAGGTAAGTCATGAAAACACGACCATGAGAACTGGCTAAGTGGAGTTAAGAGCAGCCAGGTGGAACAGAACAAGTTATATCTTGGGGTTACCGACCGGAAAGTAGACATAATAGCTTAGAGAGTAGATATCTACCCAGCTCTAGTACATTAAAATGATTATAAATATAAAAGTTGTGTCTTTTATCTGGGAACTGAATAATCTAAGCAGGGTAGAAACCGCCAATTGAGATGAAATATTAAATACAACATAAACTGTTTACATATAATTTATGGTTGTTACAGAAATAAAAACAAAGCACATATATGTGATAAATTAACAATGAAATGCTTTTAATATAAATCATCCACGTATTTCTTTATAATGATAGTAGAAATTCCTGTATCAAATACAACAATAAAATAAGAATGATGTAAGACACTCTTCCCTCTAGAAAGGTTTCTGTCTTAGATAAGAGTCACTGCTGTGATGAGACATTATGACTATGGCAACTCTTATAAAGGAAAACATTTAATTGAGACTGGCTTACAGTTTCAGAGATTTCATCCATTATCATCTTGTGGGAAGCATGGCAGTGTACAGACAGATAATGCGGAAAGAGCCGAGAGTTCTACACACATCCTGATCCTCAAGCAGCAAAGAAGACTGTGTGCCACACTGGGTGTAGGCTGAGTTAGGAGGCCTCAGAGCCCACCTCCACACTGATACCCTTCCTCCAACAAGGCCATACCTACTGCAATAAGGCCATACCTCCTGTTAGTGCTACTCCCTATGGGCCAAGCATTCAAACACATGAATGTATGGGGGCCATTTCTATTCAAACCACCATAGTTGTCTATAAAGCTTATCAAACAGGAGATTAAACAAATGCTTACACGTGCTGCTGATGTAACTTTGCAATTTCTTTCTCAAAATCTTGAGGTTGATTAGGAATGAAAGAATAATCTGAGAGGTAGCCTGCCAAGTTTTCTGACTGATTGTAGTCTCCAAGTTCAGCTAATAAGAAAAAGAAAATAATCACACTTTAATACTTTAATTATACTAAAATCAGCAATGTCATTAATTCATATATAATTATGAAATGAATGTGTTTGTAGTGTTACATTAAACAAGTTGCGGTAATTCATGTAAAAATAATTGCTAACCACCTAGACATTCATTGAATTACCTCAGTAGTTTCTACTTCCTATATATCTTAAGAACTCCTGCAATGTGTTATCAATATAAACTACAAAACCATAAGCAACTTGACTTAAAGTAGATTGATACTTACACTGAACAGCAAATGATGCTAAAAGGGCAGCAGTGTTACAAGGACAGGATAATCTAGTAAGACAAAAGATACAATATACAACTCAAGGATAAATATAATTTTAAATATACTGTAGTTTGTTATACCATTGACACTGGAAGTTTCTATCTGCATTCATTTTAACCACAATGAATATAATTAAGCTGGGTTTTATGGCACACAACTATGATTTCAACATTCATCAAGTTAAGATGACTGCCAGTTGAGACCAATCTAGATTTCATAATAAGACAAGGTCTCAAAAAACAAACAAAAGAAACCAAATCCCCAACAAAAGACTGATAAAAGGAACTAATACTACCTATAACCATTTTTAAAACTTAATTACAGCTATCAGTCATGAGTTATTTAATACAGAATTTAAAACATTTTTAAACTATACTGTAAGAAAACCCTTAAAAATAGCTCACCTTCCAGTAAGAATGTCTTGCTTAATTTGCAAAAAGTACTGATACCTTAAAAAAAGAAGATATTTAGTAGAATCATCAAATTGAGTTCTTCTATAGTCTATACTTACATTAACAAAATTAAATATTTAAATATTTCCTTTTGTTATCTACTCATTAGCACATATAAATTCAGCATATGTGCACATTAGGAAAAATGCCAGAAATAGGATTTTGTGAATTGATTACAAATCTTTAAAAATCATTAATATATGGAACTTTATATTTGAGTATCTTATTTGTATTATAAACCAACTCAGACTTCTAAGATCTCTGCTGCCGGGGAGAAAAGACTTAAAAGCAACAGTCTGAACATTGGTTCATGCAAGAAGAACTGGAAGCATAGACAATTTAAGCATCAATGACACAGGAGCCAAAGAGCACACTAGAAACCAGTGGGGAAAAAAAAAAAAAACATCCTTTCTGTGGAAACAGAAAGTCAGGACAAGCACAGGCCTGTTATGTACAGATCATTTTCTTCTTAACCTTCCTGTGGAAAAACAACTACCCACTTCCACTGGAGTTAAGAAAGCTCTTTCATCAGAAAATGAATCGAATTCTGTCTTCTACTATAGCTCTGGTATTAAAGTGTTTAAACAGTCATCTTCCTTTAGCATGAACATGATACACTGCTGAGGTCCTTACAAGATGGCACTGTCCGTCTGTCCCTGATAGAGGGTAAGTTAGTCAATACCTGGGCAAAATCACCTGTGCTGAAAATATTGGCATAAAAACAAATGCCATGATATTAAACAGGGATTTATGGGCTTCAGTCAGCTTTTAAAAATTCAAAACTCAACATAAATATTATTTACTTTATTCAGCACAGTACAATTCTATCAAATCTATTTGATTTCATAATCAAAACTTTAAGATGGGGCTGGTAACATAAGTCATAAAACCACTTAACATAAGGCCTAAAACCACTAAAAAGAAGAAAAAATCTAAAAGGTCTTTAGTATAAAATGTTATATAGCTGTAAATTAAAGTTAATATATATCCTTGCTATATTTGTAAAATTCTATAAAAATAGTACTTATACTTACTGAAAATCATTTACATATCCATTTAACTTTGGTTAAAGATGGGAATTATTAGATTAAAAACCAGAAGGCAAGTTCTAAAGTAGCCAAGGAAATGGGTCAAAATTCTAAAATATGGGTGAGCCTTAGTTAACTAGTTGTATGTTTTAGGAGTTTAAAACAAATCACTTCTACTAACACTGGTACTTGCCAACACTAACGTCCATTCATTACAATGGGAGACTTTTGATGCCACTGCTTTTTCTTCCCACTAATTCAAAATGGTTTCTATCTCAAAGTAAGGAGGAAGAGCAAACATTCTTTTTTTGTGTGTGTGTGAAAGGGAAACTATTCCCAAAAAGGTAGCAACTTGTTAACAATCAGGATCATCACACTTAAGTATTTCTTCTTTTCTTTATTTGAAAATAGATTTTCTTCCTTTCTATTTCTTATTAGAAAGCAGGCATCTTGTTGTTCCTGCTATAGGGCTGCAGGCCCCTTTAGCTCCTTGGGTACTTTCTCAAGCTCCTTCATTGGGGGGCCCATGTTCCATCCAATAGCTGACTGTGAGCATCCACTTCTGTATTTGCCAGGCACGGGCATAGTCTCACAAGAGACAGCTATATCAGGGTCCTGTCAGCAAAATCTTGCTGATATATGCAATAGTGTCTGGGTTTGGTGGTTGTATATGGGATGGATCCCTGGGTGGGGCAGTCTCTGGATGGTCTTTCCATCCATCTCAGCACCGAACTTTGTCTCTGTAATTCGTTCCATGGGTATTTTGTTCCCCATTCTAAGGAACAAAGTATCCATACTTTGGTCTTCCTTCTTCTTGAGTTTCATGTGTTTTACAAATTGTATCTTGGATATTCTCAGTTTCTGGGCTAATATCCACTTATCAGTGAGTGCATATCATGTGTGTTCTTTTGTGATTGGGTTACCTTACTCAGGATGATATCCTCCAGATCCATCCATTTGCCTAAGAATTTCATGAATTCATTGTTTTTAATTGCTGAGTAGTACTCCATTGTGTAAATGTACCACATTTTCTGTATCCATTCCTCTATTGAGGACCATCTGGGTTCTTTCCAGCTTCTGGCTATTATAAATAAGGCTGCTATGAACATAGTGGAGCATGTGTCCTTATTACAAGTTGGAACATCTTCTGGGTATACGCCCAGGAGAAGAATTGCTGGATCTTCCGGTAGTACTATGTCTAATTTTCTGAGAATCCGCCAGACTGATTTCCAGAGTGGTTGTACCAGCTTGCAATCCCACCAATAATGGAGGAGTGTTCTTCTTTCTCCACATCCTCGCCAGCATCTGCTGTCACCTGAATTTTTGATCTTAGCCATTCTGACTGGTGTGAGGTGGAACCTCAGGGTTGTTTTGACTTGATTTGATTAAGGATGTTGAACATTTTTTTCAGGTGCTTCTCAGCCATTTGGTATTCTTCGGTTGAGAATTCTTTGTTTAGCTCTGTACCCCATTTTTTAATAGGGTTATTTGATTTTCTGGAGTCCATCTTCTTGAGTTCTTTATATATATTGGATATTAGTCCCCTATCTGATTTAGGATTGGTAAAGATCCTTTCCCAACAATATGAACTAACCAGTACCCCCCCCCAGAACTGTGTCTTTAGTTGCATATTTAGCAGAGGATGGCCTATTCGGCCATCAATAGGAGGAGAGGCCCTTGGTATTGCGAAGATCATATATGCCCCAGTACAGGGGAATGCCAGGGCCAGGAAACAGGAGTGGGTGGGTTGGGGAGCAGGGAGGGTATAGGGGGCTTTGGGGATAGCATATGAAATGTAAATGAAGAAAATATCTAATTAAAAAAAGAAAAGCGGGCATCTAAATAATAATAATAAATAATATAATATAATCACAAACCAGAATCAGTCAAGACAAACACACACACAAACAAACAAACAAACAAATAAATAAAAATTCAAAGAGAAAGCACAAGAAACCTATACACACTTAAGAGACAAGCACACTTGCACACACAGAAAACCCATTAAGAGCAAAATCTGGAACCATTGTCTATGCTTGTATATATCAGTGTGTGGGTATGACTATATGACTACATGTGCCCACAGAGGTCAGAAGAGGGATCTCCTTGGAATCAGGGTTACAGGCAGTTATAAGCCACCTGACATGGGTACTGAGAACCAAAGTAGAGTACTCTGTAAGAACAGTATATGCTTTTAACACTGAGCCATATTCTTTAGCCCAACATTAAATTGTTCAATAGCCCTGGCTCCCTTGCTAAAACACTAGAATTAACTGAGGAATGTATATATGTTGCACTCATTTGAGTCACATTGCATCAGAACATCTAAGCAAACAGATATATCAGAATATCTACCTATCTAAATTCTAACTTATTAATCAGGGTAGAGAAATACTTTTGTATAGAATAATGATTAAATGAAATGGGGTCATGTGCCACAACTTAACAATAGTAATATTTATGAGAAATAAAGAACTTTGAAATTAAACAATATATCTAATAAAAATAAAAATGGTCTCCTATCCTGACAGCTCAAGCACAATTCTCAACTGCTTACTTTTTGTTACTTTCTTCAAGTTCTGACTCAATTATCAGTGAAATATACCCATTATTTCCAGTATATGCTATTACACACAGGCACACATTTAAGTTCTAATAGGAAATCCAGTTTTCTGTGTGAACTGAATATTGAACCTGGCTGTGCTTTGAATGTAAAATGCCCCCGCAAGCTCAGGAATTTGAACACTTGGTATCCAGCTGGTGCTGCTCTTGTGGAAGGTTGTGGAACCTTAAAGAGTCAGAGCCTTGCTAGAAGAAGTGAAGGCAGGCTGTGAGGTTTACTAACCCAGACCTACTTTCTGTTCTCTGTCTGCTTTCTGCTTATGGATGTTAATAACACAAGTGCCTCTAGCTCTTTCTGCCTTGCCTATCCTGTCATGATGGCCTGTAATCAATCCTAAACTCCAAGTGAAAATAAGCCCTCTTCCCTTAAGTTGTTTCTAGTCAAGTATCTAATCAAAGCAACAAGGGAAATAACTATAACAATATAACTGGCAGTAGTTTAGTATTAACAAATATCATAAACATTAAAAAAAAATGTTAGAAATCTCATTGTAAATTGATGTTTTAAATTTGTTATATATGTAGCTGGAAATTGAAAGTAATTTATAGTGTTTTATAATTAAAATTGTTCATTAATTCTGACTAATTTCCTTGGAGTTCCTGCAAAATTAGGAAAAAATTTAATATACTGAATATTACTTACAATGATAAAAGATCATTTTAAATATTTAACATAAAAAAAGAGAGAGAAAGAAAAAAGAAAAAAAGGCTGGGCATGGTGGCGTACGCCTTTAATCCCAGCACTTGGGAAGCAGAGGCAGGCAAATTTCTGAGTTCGAGGCCAGCCTGGTCCACAGAGTGGGTTCGAGGACAGCCAGGGCTACACAGAGAAACCCTGTCTCAAAAAACAAACAACTCCCCCCCCAATACCATCAGCAACATACTTGCTAAATGTCATGTGTAAATTGCATGGTGAGACAAAAGAAAGCATGGTTGTAAAGGAGGAACAAGGCAACACAAAACCTAAGAGCTATGACAGTAAACTAAAGACATTTATTAGTGGTTGCAAATATTCCATCTGTCAAACATGGCACCTGTACTCCAGGGTCCTCTTATCATCAAAAAAGCATCAGCAAACATAAAAGATTTTCAAGAACTACATTTTTAACATCAACCTAGCCACAAAAATTTGACCTACAATCTTGACCTACAAGATGTGCTGGGGCAAGGGTAGCACAGAACTTGTGGGAGTGAACAACACATGAGTGGTTTGATTTAAGCCCACACCACAAATGGGAACCCATGCCTGATACTGCCTGGTTGGCCAGAAACCAGGACAACCATGATCCCTAACTATACTCTGCTATTCTCATAGCCTAGCCCAATTATCACCAGAGGTGCATCATCCAGCAACTGATTGGTAGCTGATGCAGAGACCCACAGCCAGACCCTAGGCAGAGCCAGAGGAACCCTGCAGAAGAGAAGGGATGATTGTAGGAGCCAGAGGACATCACAAGAACACAGCACACAGAATCAATTATCAGGGCTCATAGGAGCTCACAGAAACTGAAGCAATAAACATGGCCTCTGTAGGGAAACAGAGGAGGAGTTAGATGATCTGGGGGAGATATTAAGTAAGCAAAGAGACTGGGAGTAGTGGGAGACTGGGAGTAACACATGAGAGAAGAATAAAAGCTTTTATTATTGTTATTATAGTTGTTGTTTTGGTTTTGTCATTTAAAAGCTTCAATTATTATTGAGAACTCTACAAATATCGAGAAATAGCAGTGTATACTAATTCAATAGCTTTATTCTTCTGGTACTCCATTCTATTGCATCACTAAAGTAATGCTGAGAAGCCATCCAGGCATTGTCAGGCTTGGACTCCCACTTGTGGTGTGGGGCTAAACTGAACCACTCATGGGTTGGCCATTCCCACAAGTTCTGTGCTACCCCTGTCCCAGCACAACCTGCAGGCAGGACAGACTGAAGGTCAAAGATTTTTTGGCTGGGATGAATTACCACCTATGTCCTTATATCTGGGAAGTGTACAAAGGGAATAGTGTTCTAATTCTTTTCATTTAAATTACTAATTCTGCATTTCACCAAATATAGTAATCTGCACTTATACAGCTTACTGTAATGACTGTCATTATTTTTCTAACTTATACCCTAAACATTTACCTAATTCTCAAGGAAACAGCTGAAATGATCATATGGGTCATTCTTGAGTACTTTCTTAAGTAGAAATGACAAGCAAAGACTTAGAATGTGGTGGGTGAGGAGATGGCTCAGCAGTTAAGAGCACCGAATACTCTTCCAGAGGTCCTGAGTTCAATTCCCAGCAACCACACATCTGTAATGGGATCCAATGCCCTCTTCTGGTGTGTCTGAAGAGAACAATAGTGTACTCATGTACAAAAAATAAATAAATAAAATTCTTTAAAAATTTATTTATTTCATTTAATGAGTACACTGTAGCTGTCTTCAGACACACCAAAAGAGGGCGTCAGATCCCATTCCAGATGGTTTTGAGCCACCATGTGGATGCTTGGAATTGAATTCAGGACCTCTGGAAGAGCAGTCAATGCTCTTAACCGCTGAGCCATCTCTCCTGCCCACCCCCTTTAAAAAAATTGTTTGTTTGTTTGTTTAATGTGAGTACACCCTAGACACACCAGAAGAGGGCATCAGATTTCATTATAGATGTTTGTGAGCCACCATGTGGTTACTGGAAATTGAACTCAGGTTCTCTGGAAGAGCAGTCAGTGCTCTGAACTGCTGAGCCATCTCCCCACCCCCAATAAATAAACCTTAAAAGAATTAAAAAGAAAAAGAAAAAGAAAAGACTTAGAACGTGCAGTAAAATGGGCAAATAGATGCCAAATGTGCTTTATCCCTGCAACATCTTTTATAAAGTTCAGTGTACATCCTGTGGGCTGGAGAGATGGCTCAGCGGTTAAGAGCACTGACTGCTTTTCCAGAGGTCCAGGGTTCAAATCCCAGCAACCACATGGTAGCTCACAACCATCTGTAATGAGATCTGACGCCCTCTTCTGGTGTGTATGAAGACAGCTACAGTGTACTTACATATAATAATTAAATAAATCTTTAGAAAAACTTTAAAAAAATACCTCCTGCACATGATGGCAATACACATATTTTAGAAATTTTATGTTGTACTTAGTGAAAAGAGAGAAAAAGACAAGAATATGCTTTTGCATGACTATATATCCACACCCCAGAAACTCTCACCATGCAGAATGCCTTGGATGCATTCCAGTGCCACCTCACTTCTTCCTTTAAGTCCTGCAGTGCTGCCTGGGCTGGATGAGTTGGCTCTGGGTGTCCAACTCCTAACTGCTCTCCCGTTCATGGAGGAAACAGTTACCTTGGGACATTTATAAACTTTCTATATGCTGGTTTGGAAGTTCACATTTTTAGCATGGTTATTTATTTTTGGCCTAGTTAATTTTATTTTTCATATTAGATCTCCGATAATGTTTTCAAAAGAAATAGTTCCATAAACCAACCTTGTATACTCTTCTTGTAACTTGTTGGGGTCACTTACAAAGAATTTGACTCTAAAGTTCAAATTGTAAGGTGATCCTCCTAGAATTAACAAAAACAGCTATAATTAATCAGATTATATTAGTCCATCATCTTTATAAGGCATATTTGCAAAACATCAAGTAAATAATACGTATGCTCACTCTTTAGCTGCTTCCTTATTGGTTTGTTTGGATCCAGCCACCTCTGAAAAAATAAAGAAGAGAGATTTCTTTTTTCCCTGAAGAAGTAGCATATCAGTTATTGAAAATCTGCTCCACTTGAAGATTGCATTTTTGAAAAGGGTTTAATGAGAAACAGTAAATTAGAAGTAATGTTGTTTACTGACTGCTAGTGATCTAGAAGGTGATACTATTCCTAGGCAGGTACATCTGGGCTGCATTAGAAAGGGAGTCAAGAAAGAATATGGGAGCAAGCCAGTAAGCAAAATTTCTTCAGGGTTTCTGTGTCATACTTCTTCCTTAATGTCCCCTGCTGGATTGTAACCTATAAGATGAAATAAACTCCTTTGTCCCCAAGGTACTTTTGCTCAAACTGTTGCATTAAAGCAAACTAAACTGTATAGTCATAAACTATTTTAATGATTATCTAAATGTGAGATTAATCTACTCAAAGCCTAATGTCCTTGTTCAATTCTCCTTCAAAGTAAAACATCCTGATACAAGAAACATAAGTATTTAAATAAATGTGGGGACACAGCTAGAAATAATATAAGCATTGAGAAACTTAACAACACTTATGAATGACATAAGTGAGACAGGACTTAGGGTCTTGATTAAAGCCATCAAGGTGGAACACTAATAACATGTAATGCCAGGCTGTTAAATGACAAGAGTTCACAGTTTTTAAAAAAAATCATTAAATAAAAACAAAAACAAAAAACACAAAAAACAAATTCCTAGGAAGGGGCTGGAAAGATGGTTCAGCAGCCAAGTCTGATAACCTGAAATTAATCCCTTAAAATCACGGGGTAGAGGGAGGCTTGAATCTCAAAAGTTTTTCTCTGACCCCACACATGTGCTGTGGCACAGGTGCATACCATCATACATATACCCACAATAAGTAAATGTAAAAAAAACAAAATGAAACAATTCAAAAACAAATCAACTCATAAAAGAAAAAAATCTTATACACCAAGAAGAAAAAGACCAATGTTAACAGAGGACAGACAATGGTCAGTAAGTTCACAACTAGAGGATAAATAGCATTTAAATATATAAAGATATTCAATCTTGATCACAATTTTTAAAAATTTAAAATCAATGTATGTTAGACTCGGTTTTTGAGACAGTGTCAGTACTTAGAGCTAACTTTGGCTTTGAACTTAAAAACCTCCTGCCAGAGACTCCAAAGTGCTAGGAATACAAGCATGTGGCACCACACCTCTGTATCCAGTACCATAAACTTTTTAAAATTAGTACCATGCTAGTGAGAGAACAGTGGTATATCACTGAGTCTTAGGTTTGTTTCTAATTGTGATAAAATACATCAACAAAAGCAATGTAAAGGAGAAGGGATTTGTTTTAGCTCACAGTTCCAGGTCCACTAAAAGTCCACAACAGAAGGGAAATCACAGCTGCAGGAGCTTGAAGCAGCTAGGTATTTATATCACATCCAGGATTAAGAGTAAACAGCAATAAAATAAGCATTTGTGTTTGTGCTTTGCTCACGTTCTTCTTTTAATACATTCCAGGACCCATGGAATCACAGTACCTACTTTTAGGCTCTCCTTCCCATATCAATTAACATACTCTAGAAAATCTCACACAGGCATGCCCACAGGCCAACTTAGACAGTCCCTCACTGGAACACCTTTCCCAGTCAGTTCTAGATTGTATCAAGTTGATAACTAAAACGAACTACACAAACTGCATTCTATTGGTGATTAATATTCCAATCCATAGATGTGTCCCTTTTGGAGGTTAGGTTATTCTGTTCTTTGTGAGTAATAGTTCTATAAACATCCAAGCACAAATTTTTGTGTATACAAATGTTTTCAAGCCTTGAGTATATTCTGAAATATATAAACTATTTTATTTTGTATGCATATTCATATATGCAAGTATGCACATGCACACATGTATGTGGGTATACCTGTATGTCTGCATGAGCATGTGTGCTGGAACAGGAGGATGTATGTACGTGAAAACTGGAGGACAATCTTGGATAGTGTTCCTCAGCAGCCATGCATCTTTTCTGAGACTGAGTCTCTCACAAGGATTTTTTGATTCAATGATCTTTTTATTGTGAACTCTGCCATTTAACAGTCTAGTACTACATGTTATAAGAGTTCCACCTTCATAGTTTTATTCAAGACCCTAAGTCCTGTCTCACTGATGTCATTCATGAATGTTGTTAAGTTTCTCAATGCTTATTATTATATTATTTCTAAGCTGTGTTCCCACATTTATTTAAGTATTTGTGTTTCTTTTATCAGAATATTTTACTTTGAAGGAGAACTGAACAAGGACAAAATTCTGCCCCAATGTGGTCAATACATGCTAATATTCTGGAAAAAGTTCATGAGAAAAAGATTATGTGATTGTCAGATTAAACTTGACACTATTGTCATTATGTTGAAAGCCTTAACTTCCACAGCAACTACTGTTTATCTTAACTAGTGGATACCAGGGGGGTTTTTTTGGTTTTTTTTTTGTTTTTTTTAAACTATTGCAAGTATAATTTCCAAACTTGTTCTTTTTTGATCTTGTGTGTATGGTATATATCTAATCATGCCACACTGGAGTCTGTGTGTGGTACATGGGTACATGTGGAGGGTAGAAATCAATGTTTGGTGTTCTCAATCATTCAATACCTTACTTAAAAAAAAAAAAAGATTACATTTTATTGGGTGCACATAAGTACACCATTGTGTTGACACTGAGGTCAGAGGCTACTGGTAGGAGTCATATCTCTCTACCACATGGGTCCCAGGGATCAAACTCAGGTCATTAGGTATGGCAGCAAGCACATTTACCCACTGAGCCACCTTGCTAACCCTTCACTTTATGTTTTGAAACAAGGCCAGTAAGTCACAAGGCTCTTCCTGTCTCTGCTTCCTCGCTGTTGAGATCATAAACATGCACTGCTGCCTGTGTTCAGCTTTTTCACGGGGTTCCTGTTACATCAAACTCAAGTCCTCATTAGTATGGCAAGCACTGAAAGGTGTTCTATTTTAACATTTATTGAGTACTTATTAATGTAACAAGTCCTATTATATGCAATTCCTATATAAAATTCAATATATCTCTTTAACCCCAAGATTGGTACTACTTATCTTTACAGGCTGTTCTCCCCAATATAAAATATGGTTTATCCGCTTAGGCAAATCTAGTTCATGGCCTTGACTATCTTCAAATGTTGGCATCTATTTTGTTAAATACTGATTTTTATTTGAATTTTTCTGTAAGATTGTGTGTGTGTGTGTGTGTGTGTGTGTGTGTGTGTGTGTGTAAATACTTTCCATCTTTGGAGTACAGACAGAGTGGATAGTCTGACTCTCAATATCTGGTGAGGAATTGCTATGCTGTTGCTAAGCTTTAAGAACTATTGTCCACATTTGTCTAGTTCCTGACTCACCGAGATGTGAGCCACTGTGCCCTGCTTCACTAGCCCCTGTCATGATGAACTAGCCCCTCATGGACTATAAGCTGAAATAACTGTTTTCTTCAGTGTTTCTGTCAGATATTTTGTCACAAAAGTAATGAATCCTGTGGGAAAACTTATAATGTGGCCCTAATGTACTGTCCAGTCCTTTTCCACTTCAACTTGAAGGCTGTACCCTAAGCATTTAAGGTAAATCTAGTGGTAATAAACTCTCTCCGCTGTCATTTACCTGAGATGAGAATGCCTTAACCTCCACCCTAGCCCTTATTTTGTTTTGTGACTAAATCTTACGATGTAACTAGCTTGGCTTTATATCCAAGCCTTCTGAGACAACAGGTATCAGACTTGGCATTCCCTCACACCTGATGTAATTTTGCTGGATACAGACTGTCTGTTACTGTGGGGTTTTTTTCTACTATTTTAACTATATATTCCACTGCCTCTGGCTTACAAGGTTTGTACCAAGATTACCTATTACACTGAAGATCCTCAGAACCTGTTGAGTCATTGCTCTCTCACTTCTTTCAAGATTCTCTTTGCCAACAGTTGTTTTTCCAGAAAGGGTCTCTGTATAACAGGCTGTCCTGAAACTTGCTTTGTAGACCAGGCTGACCTCGAACTGTCAGAGATCCCCTTGTCTCTGCCTCCCAAGTGCTGGGATTCGATGTGTATGCCACCACCACCACCAGATTTGCTAACAGTTTTTAACCACCCAGATATTTCTTCAATTTGGGGGCTTTGGGCCATTAACTTCTTCAAATAACATCTTTACCCTTCTCTTCTCACCACCTTCTGGAGGTATCCCTCTGGCTTGATTTTTCTAATCCTTAAGATTTCCTGAATGTTGTCAATGGCATGAACATACCAACACAGATATACTATGTGCTGTAAATAAAAGGGAAAAAAAGCAAATCGATTCTTGAAAAACAAACAAACAAACAAAACATAACTGCAGTAGGTAAGATTTACACCTTCCTAGTTCTTTGGCCAACGGCAAACCCTGTTTTTGAGGCAGGCAATGTGCTTGAGATGTCAGAAGACAGAAAGGCAGAACTGTAGATAACTGAAGGTGAGTTTTGAAAGGGAGAAATCAGTGAGAAGCTAAGGTCCAGACAAGCGCAGACTTATAAGCCATGTGGACTCTTGCTGAGAGATTATATACTGTGTTTCTGTAGAAGGATCCAAGAGTTCCTCAATGACAACAACAAAAAATACCAGACTACACCAAAACAACAACAACAAAAAAAAAAAACCAGCCAGAATGTTTTAGAAAAGGAGTAAAGACCCAACAAAATGGCTTAGTGGATAAAGGCACCACCAAACCTGACCACCAAGGTAGATAAACTCAAATAGTGGAAGGAGAGAACTAACTACTACCAAGTTGTTCTCTGACTGCCCAACACTATATGCACACACACACACACACACACACACACACACAAATAGTCACAATTCTTCTTCCTTGGCATCCTGTGTGCTGAAACTATAAGAACAAATGACTGTTTACAAGAAGTTACCTTTTGTACTATATTACTACCAATAGTTGATAATAATCACCAATTATTTGTCTGTGTTGAGGTTCTGGGGATTGCACCTAAGACTTTATACATGCTAGGCAAGTGCATTGCCACTGAGATATATTCCCAAGCCTTTCTATGCATTTAAATTTGAGATGGGGTCTCATCTAGGCTGACCTTGAACTCTTTTGTAATACTCATAGTCCTTGGAGTTGCAATTTAACTCAGTTTCTCAGGTAGTTAAGTGCATTACCTTGAAATTCTTATCTCTGCCAGCAGACCAACTAGGAATATTTACTTCATTGATTCCAGTGGATGTATACTTTCATTTCATTTCATTTCATTTCCCTAAGGCAAATCAGCTGGTGTTTAGCACATATTCTTTTTCATACTGAAAGGGTACTTTTGCCTTGGTTTTTCACTATGGATGGATATTAAATTTTATTTTATATAAATAATGCTTTGATTATGTTTATTTAGCTTTTAAAAAAACAAAAACAAAACACCTAGGGCTCACAGCACAGTTGATAATGAAAGGTTCAGATGGGAAAAAGACAAACCTCCCTTGTTACTTCTATTAAGCCATGTCCTAGTGAACCCTTGCAGTGCAACAATGAATAGGAAAAAATGATGAACAAACAGAATAAAGACTGGACAGGAAAAGGTAAAAATGCCTACATGATATAATAATTTACCAGTGCACACTAGGAAAAATAAAACAAACTACTAGAATAAAAGTTTACCAAAGGGCTGATGAGATGGCTCAGCAGTTGAGAGCATCAACTGCTCTTCCAGAGATCATGAGTTCAAATCCCAGCAACCACATGGTGACTCACAACCATCTGTAATGAGAAACAAATAAAGAACCTAATGGCCCGGAGTGAGCAGGGCCAGAGCAAGAGGGAGAAAAGGAAGGGGTAAAATGTTTACCAAAAATACAAGATTATGACATAATTAATCGGATGCCCTGGAGTTTTATACAAAGGAATAAGATAGTCTTAAAATCTGGACATCAATATAACTTAGCAACTTAGTAAACAATGTGAAAAATCACCTAGAATTTAAAAATGCTGCTGGAATGAGTTGGTTTAAGTCTATTCCCTGAAATCTCACTCAACTATCTATAGCCACATCAATACAGTCTATGACTTTATCTCCTACTTCACTCCAGCACTCACTCACTTTTCTTCATTCCCAATTACCACTTCTCTTTCTTCTTTGGGACAGTTTCTCTGTGTAGCCCTAGCTATCCTGGAACTCACTTTGTAGACCAGGTTGATCTCGATCTCAGAGGTTCTGCCTTTGTCTCCCAAGTGCTGAGATTAAAAGTGTACGCCACAATTCTTAGCTAACTATTACTTCTCAAAGTGATTTCATTATTCCAACAACCTTCCAACTGTCTTTAATTTGCTACCTTAGGTCACTGGCTATACTATAAGCAGACAGCTATAGGATTCAATGGAACTTCATAGTCTCATGTATTGCTTAAAGCCGATCTTTCCTATCACAGCATTACAGTAAAATGAAATTTCACGAGAGTCCTCAAATTTAGCATTCTTGTACGGTCACTTTGAAAACCTTGAATTTCTGTATATACTGCTGCTTCTTTCTGAAATATTCTGATTCTTGAGTTCTTCTGTCACTCTCTCCCAAAAAAAGTTAAGACAGAGCCCAGTATCACTACTAAGGACACTCATTAGGCTACCAAAGAAATGTGTACAATCAGAAATAAGAGTCTATAAAGTATGACAGAAGAAACACATCTTTCAAAAGAAAACAGAACACTAACATTTGAAATATAAGCAAGTATACTAGCCACTTATGCCAAATCACAAATTGGTTTAAAAAAAAATGACCCATCTTCTATGTGACCTGTCTATGTCTCCTCCTGTGTAATCTTCATGTAATCCAAAGTTTGAAAATCACAAAGAGAGGAACCAACAAAGTATGTCCATAATGCAAACTAAAAACCTGAAGGAAGCTCAAGCTAACAGTTATCTATAATCTAATCTTTGTCCTACTGACAGATATTGTAACTAACTGAATGCAGAAAAAGAAACGAAAAAGGGAAATGCACAAGAATCATAAACTTAACAACATGGTGATAAATGAACCTTAACTACTTTTAAAATTATGCATAATAAATATTATATAATTCAGTTTTCCTCAATAAAATATATTTAGTACAGATTATTATTGTATATTATATTAAATCAGTGGCAGAGCACACCTACAACCCAGCAGTAGAAACTGAGACAAGATTAAGGGTTCTAAGCAAGCATGATGCTTGGTCTACATGATGACACCCTGTTCAAAAGACAAAGAGAAAAAAAACAAAAGACAAAAGAACAAAACAAATCATCTAACCAAACCAAGTATATAATAGCAAAAGCTAAAGTGATAAATGTTTAAGGTTACAAACTTCAAAAACCCAAAGCTTATCTGTATGTAAGCAAGAAAGATGCTCAAGAGACAGTGAGATAAGATTCTGTATTGGCTGTAAAACAAAAGATTTAGATGTTCTTTGCATTTTTAATGAATTCAATTAAATTTCAATACCTATTTGCCAAAGGCAAGAATAACTTCTATATTCAAAAACTAGTATGTGTGTGTGTGTGTGTGTGTATATATATATTATATGTATAATATATAGACTATAGACACATATACATAATACATACAACACAAATATTTTAGATTTAAAACTACAATCATATGGGAATTTTTAGAATATTTCTTTTGATCAGTGATGATAATCTCATTTCATGCTTATCATCATTTTTCTCTTTTACTGTGTATGGGGTGAGTGCACACCACAGCATGCATTTGGAGGTCTCTATTTTTTACAGAGGATCCAGGAATAAAACTCTGTTCAGCAGGCTTACATGCCAAATGCTTTTAGCTCCTATGCCATCCATCCACTATTGAGGAAACTTCCATTGAAAAGAAAGCATAGGATTTGTTAGATAGAAGGGAGCTAACATCCTTTCTTGGTTAACTAATCAATTTTTCATGAAATTTTTACTACTTTTATAAGCATTTATTTTTCATTTAAAAACTTAATACTTTTATTCATAGTAAGAATGAAATGCTAAACAGTTAATTAATAAATCTACAGTAAATGCTTCATAAATATTACTCCTCTTGCTTTTTCTTTAAAGAATGAATGCCCTTTATTTTAATATATTAATTATCCTTAAAGGCCTTAAGGTAATTTCACTGTGACAATCGGAGGGCTGGAGAGATGGCTGAATGGGTAAGAATGCTTACTGTGCAAGCATGAAGACCTGAGTCTGAACCCTTAGCACCCGCATAAAAACTAGGCTAGGCTGTTTCTGCCTATAATCCCAGGCATTAGAGGGTAGAGACAGGTAGATGAGAAAGCTTGCTGGTAAAACACCCTCACCAAAACAATAAGCTTCCAGGTCAGTGAGAAATCCTATCTTAAAACAAGGTAGAGAATGATAGAGGAAGACATCCCACTTCCTGTTCTGTCTTTCACACCCACACATTCATATACATGCAACACCTGCGCACACATATACCAATTAACAGTGAGACACTATAAGAAACGAACTCCTAAAACTCTTCCTTAAATTTAGATAGGTCTTTCTAAACATTTAAATATAAAGTTGTGTGGTATAAATAACAGTTCTGTTTTTTAAAAAAAATGAGCATAGGGAATTAGGAGGACCAAGTTTTTAGTTTTATTAATGTCAAACGTAACTCAGGACTTACCTCCTTGGATTCAAATAATGACTTGAAGTGTTTAAATATGAGTGTTACACTGAAATTTTTCCAACGCCTCTTTTAAGAGAACTTAAATTTCTCTTAACCATTCTCTTAACCATCTATTAAAACAGCCTTATAAATGGAACTTGTAATTTATTTAATTTATACATATGCATGTTTGCCCACATGAGTCTATGTGTACCATGTGTGTTGGAGCCCACAGAGGCCTGAAGAGGCCATTAGATCCCGTAGAACTAGACTTGCAGGGGCTTGTGAGCTGTCATATGGGTGCTAGAAAATAAACATAAGTCTTCTGCAAGAGGAGGAAGCTAACTGAGCCATCCCTCCAAAACAATAAATATTAAAACACTGATTCAGAGAACCCTGTCTTCAATTTACAATTTTTCTAAACAGTACAAAATCTTTCTTTCAAAATATACTCCTCTTGAGCAGAGGTGGTAGCACACCTATAATCTCAACACTGATAGGCAGAGAACCCAGTATGAGGCCACTGTGGGCTACTGAAGCAACACTTTGTGTTTGAAACAAAAGAAAATAAAAAAACAAAAACAGAATTTTGTTACACTAATCAATATGATAGCATGTTTTTGTTAATTCTATCACAGTCTAACCACATAAAATTGCAAAGAATGCAGCTAAGATGTGTTAGTATATCCTTCATCTAGGTTCATAAATGTATTTTTTCAGGGCAGTTTATAATGCTTTATTGTCAAAGTAAACATATCTATGATTGACCCTATCTTTTTTTCTATTTCTCTAACCTCATACTTCTAAGAAGAACCATGAATGGGAGCACTAAAGGGTTGGTGGAAACCAAGGAGCTTAAAACTGGCAATTTGTGCAACTCTGAAATGGAATTTCTCATGTGAAAAGAATCTTTATAAAATATTCTTCTAAGTTATTCAAATAACATAATTCAAATTATAAATACATTCAAAGAACACAAAATATTCTTTGACAATTTCCACTAACAAATTAAGAATTTTCCTAGAATATCCACACCAAGGCAACCCCAATTTCATTTATATAGACCTATAAAGTCATGGTTCTCAACCTTCCCAATGCTGAGACCCTTAAATACAGGTTGTGACCCCAAACCATAAAATTATTTTCATTGCTACTTCATAACTGTAATTTTGCTACTGTTATAATTGTAATGTATATATTCTGGGAAATAGAAGTTTCCTAAGGGGGTCACTACCCACAGGTGAGAGTCACTAATATAAAGGTACCTTATCCTTCATGTTTGGTATTCTCTCTTTAGAGCAATGGGCCTTAGTCTTACCTTTAGGTGTCTGAGATATAATGAAACTAGTACTACACTTACAGGTTGACTTATAGCTATAAATAACAGGAGTGGACTCACACACCCTAAAATCCCAAAGAAAGTTTAACAGGCAAAAAAAAAAAAAAAATTGAATCTAATTAAAAAATACTAAAACTCATTAAATAAAAAAGGGCTTTATATAATGGACACAAAGAAAAACTACAAGAAATGAAAGGTAACTGCTTAAACTTACTGGGTTATCTGTGGAATCGTCAGCCAACTGTAAACCAAAATAGTCTCGCTCAGTCAAATCAAGATGCTTGAAGACTATATCCAACAGAACTTGCCCCTGATCATGTTTCTGGAAGAGAAATAATATGAAAGCATCTTCAATAGGCTATGTCTTATGATGTTTTTTCCTTCCTTTTTGAGACAGGATCTCACTAAGTAGCCCTAACTGGTCTTAAACTCACAAAGATCCACAGGTCTCTGCCTGCTGAGTGCTAGGATTAAAGGTGTGCACCACCATACCTGGTGCTTTATGCTTTTTACTCTTGCATACATTTTTGTCTTTTTGTTTAAAACTACAATGGCCACTGTATTTATATCAATGACTTGGTTGAGAGTAAAGCTTCTCACATGACATAATACTTTTTAAAGAAAACACTTCATAGAGGAAATAATAAATACAAAAGATAAGCTTTTGATTGAAAATGCATTCTATAGACTATTATCCTGGTATTTTTGTTATTTTATATTGTTGCCACAATAACTTATGTATATGTACATATGTATATAAGTCAATGCTATCTCTCGATGCCTTTTATTCTTTGTTAAAATTCGACTAGAAAGTTGAATACAGTTTAAATACAGTTTTGTGTCAAAGTGCTAAAAAGCAGAAGATGGGAAAAACTTCACAGATATTTGAGGAAGGCCTTTGATTTTTCAGAATATAACTTTATAATTATAGAATATTAGAAAATGTCGCACTTTAACCTTACCAATTCAATAATGTAGACATTATTATTCCCATGTTCCACAGCTACTAAATTTTGCCCGACATGATTAAATAATTTACTAAATAATGAGTAAAACTAATAAATAAAACAAAATAATTAACTAGTTCATCAAAAATAATAGAAATTAAATTAAGATATCACAGTGACATCATGAGTAGATAACAATAAATGAAATCCAATGAGTAAGATAAAAATATTTATTTAATTATAAAACTGCAAAATGATACATATTATTGGGAAACAGTAAGGAAATTGTGTATGCATACAGAAATATTCATCTATGTGTACATGGGGATGTCAGGTTGATGTCAAATATCTCCTCTACTGTGCTCTATAATTTTTACATTACTTTTATATTTGTCTACTTGTGTCTACACAAGTACACATGTACATGCCACAGCACATATGTGGGGGCTTGAGTTCAACTTTCAGGAGTCAGTTCTCTCCTTATACCATGCAAGTTCCAGCGCTTGAACTCAGGTCAAGATTGTTGGCAAATACTTCTACCCATTGAGCCATCTTGCCTGCCCCCTCTCTTATTTTTGAACAGCCCAGCTCACCATTTACGATAAACTGGATGAACACCAAGTTCCTAGGATCCTCTTGTTTCCATACCCCAGGATGAAGTTAGAGACAAGTGCTGCTTGCTATGCCAGCTTTTTATATGAGTACAGAGGATCTAATTTTAGGCCTTCACACTTGTATTCTTTACACCCATCTGAGCCATCTCCCCAGCCTAAATTTGTAAGTATTAAGCAAAAATAGTAACTATATCAACTACTTCAGATACTTTAACAGCAATATAAAATCCAATATTGAAGGAAAAATAGCTTAAGCACATCAAGTATGTTCACTAGAAAACACAATAGTGGTGTATTTTACCACTAAAATTTCCTCTCATGGGCTATAGTCAGAAAAGATTCCAAATAAAGACAGAACAAATCTCAGAGTCGAGGACATATTCTTTTTCATAATATAAAGTATAAATGTAGAGCTAAATCAGCCAATGAGAAACAATCAAGAACTAGGTTCCCTCCCTTCTGCTTCGTCTGCATTCTAGTGCAGATCTCACATCTGATAATGTTCAAGAGAACAAACATACTTGTAAAGTTACCACACAAAAGACTACATATCATGTCTTACTGGCCAAAATTGTGCCAAGACTGACAACCAATGGAGGGAAGTATGTGCTTCAAATAGTGCTGGTGCCCTTTTGGTTACCAGCATTAAAAGAAAATTAAGTACTGCTGCAATCTTCTCTACCCTCTCCCCATTCTGGTTGAATTGGTCCAGGAAAAGACTTTACTTTTACTGTACTTAAGAAGCATTACTTCTTAAAAGCTGCTAAGGTAGGGCTGGAAGGGTGGTTCAGGGGTTAAGAGAATTTGTTGCTATTACAGAGGACACAGGTTCCATTCCCAGCACCCACATAGTGGCTCACAACCATCTGTAACTCTAGTTCAAGAGGATTTGATGTTCTCTTCCCACCTTCCTGGACAGCAGGCACATAAGTGTCCACAGACATACATGCTGTCAAAACATGTACACACATAAAACAAAATGAATTAATTTTAAAAGAAGCTGCTAAGGAGGTTAGTTTAATGCATTCTTTTCTTTTGAACATGATGGAATATACTCATTTCCTGCTATACCTCCAGTATAAATGCAAAAATAAACTGATTAAAACTCATTAAAGTTTTTAAAACTTGAAACAAAAGCAGTCATATGGCTTTGTGTGGTGAAATGGAGATGTTGATAATAAAGACCAAAAGGATTGGAAAGATAGCTAAATGTCTTTGTTGCTTTTGCAATGGACCTGAGTTCAGTTTCTAAAACTCAAATGGTGACTCACACCAATTCATAACTCTAGTTCCAAAGGATCAGAGCCCATCTTCTAGCCTCTATGAGCACCATGTATGTACATGGTGCACAGACATATATGCAGCAAAACATACACATAAAACAAAAAATTAATAAATCTAAAAAACAAAAAGTTCAATTAAGAGAAACTGTATAACTAGTTAGTATTTTGGTGACATAAATTAGAGTATCAAAGATGACAAAGTCATATGGACTGTCAGGGACTCCGGTGGAGTCAGCTTGACAGATGAAAGTCTGAAAGCTTTCTCATGAGGAAAGAGTTTCAAGGAAACTTACTCCCGGATCTTTGGCTATTTCCCTAACCCATAAAATTAATTTTCCAAATCCACTTTAGTCTAGTGTATGGATCCACGTGCACTCTATATAGCTTTACCTTATAGTAAATGCCTTTTAAGATTGTATTCTAACATAGCTAAAGCCTTTTCCCAGTGTTCTTAGACTCCAGATAGCAGCAAGGAGCTTTACCCATTCAGTAAACAATTAAGCACTTGCCATTTTACTCAGCTGTTTACAGATAGAGACTAAAATTCTCACTAAGATAGAAATTCTTATTACAGACTACATTCCATGCCAAGAGCAAATTAGTATACTATACTGAAAATGGACAGTCTTCAGATATAGATAAAAATTAACGAGGCCTAGAGAATTTTGGGGTCAGTGACACTACATTATTCTTGAGGCGTGTCAAGAGTTAACTACCCTGGGGCTATTAACAATTAATGTAAAACTCTTGCCTGGCAGAAAGTGCTAATTTCTAATGTAAACATTTATCTGGTCCCTACAAATTCCCTTTGTAGTCACTCCCCTTGCATCTGTGCTAATCTCTAGTGTTATACATTTATCTGGTTCCTTTTGAAGTCACTCCTTTTACACCTGGAAAAATTCAATGTGCCTTGTTCTGCAATTTATTCTGTATTATAAAAGTCTGATGCTCGACTGGAAAATTACATTCAGATTCAACACCTCTCTTGTGTGTTTGACTGATTGTCATTTTTCATCCTAATCTCTTGCCCATCTACTCTAGAGACTCTTTTCTACTCAGGCACAGGGGACCAGAGGGCCTGTGGCAATGGACCAATTCCAAAATAATAGATTAGCAAAAAGGGAACTGACTATAGGTGAGGGTAAAAAGGACACATCAAGAATGTCACATTTGGAGCTAGAGAGATGGCTCAGAGGTTAAGAGTACTGTCTGCTTATCCAGAGGTCCTGAGTTCAATTCCAAGCAAACACATAGTGGCTCACAACCACATGAAATGAGATCTGATGCCCTCTTCTGGCCTGCAGGCATACATACAGGCAGGCCACTGCATACATAATACATAAATCTTTAAATAATAAAAAGAGAGAGAGAGCGAGCCATTGCAGTACATTGAGCTCCATAGAGACAGCGCCGGGGCAAGTGCGGAGGAAAATCAACTAAACATGGGCAAAGGAGATCCTTAGAAGCCGAGAGGCAAAATGTCCTCATATGCATTCTTTGTGCAAACCTTCTGGGAGGAGCACAAGAAGAAGCACCCGGATGCTTCTGTCAACTTCTCAGACTTCTCCAAGAAGTGCTCAGAGAGGTGGAAGACCATGTCTGCTAAAGAAAAGGGGAAATTTGAAGATATGGCAAAGGCTGACAAGGCTCGTTATGAAAGAGAAATGAAAACCTACATCCCCCCACCCCAGGGGAGACCAAAAAGAAGTTCAAGGACCCCAATGCACCCAAGAGGCCTCCTTCGGCCTTCTTCTTGTTCTGTTCTGAGTACCGCCCCAAAATCAAAGGCGAGCATCCTGGCTTATCCATTGGTGATGTTGCAAAGAAACTAGGAGAGATGTGGAACAACACTGCAGCAGATGACAAGCAGCCCTATGAGAAGGCTGCCAAGCTGAAGGAGAAGTACAAGAAGGATATTGCTGCCTACAGAGCTAAAGGAAAACCTGATGCAGCGAAAAAGGGGGTGGTCAAGGCTGAAAAGAGCAAGAAAAAGAAGGAAGAGGAAGATGATGAGGAAGATGAAGATGAGAAAGAGGAGGAAGAAGAGGAAGACAAAGACGAAGATGAAGAAGATGATGATGAATAAGTTGGTTCTAGCGCAGTTTTTTTTCTTGTCTATAAAGCATTTAACCCCCCTGTACACAACTCATTCCTTTTAAAGAAAAAAATTGAAATGTAAGGCTGTGTAAGATTTGTTTTTAAACTGTACAGTGTTTTTTGTATAGTTAACACACTACCGAATGTGTCTTTAGATAACCCTGTCCTGGTGGTATTTTCAATAGCCACTAACCTTGCCTGGTACAGTCTGGGGGTTGTAAATTGGCATGGAAATTTAAAGCAGGTTCTTGTTGGTGCACAGCGCAAATTAGTTATATATGGGGACAGTAGTTTGGTTTTTTTTTTCTTTTGGTTTTATTTTTGGGTTTTATTTTTTTCATCTTCAGTTGTCTCTGATGCAGCTTATACGAAGATAATTGTTCTGTTAATTGAATACCACTCTGTAATTGCAAAAAAAAAAAAATTGCGGCTGTTTTGTTGACATTCTGAATGCTTCTAAGTAAATACAATTTTTTTATTAAAAAAATAAAAAATGAAGAGAGAGAGAATGTCATGTTTGTATGTCTGGGTTAGCGAATGGATCCTGATGATGCTACTTGTGGACTTAAAAGGAACAATATTAGAAACACTTCAGTCCAGGAGAGAAGTTCAGTTTCAAAAGCAATGACCTTTGAAAAAAGTGTGGGAGGAAGATTTTAAAGACACAAGTGAGAGACCAGTGAGATGATTCAGCAATTAAGAGCATTTATTGGCTGCTCTTCCACAGGACCTGGGTTTAGACATCCCCACACACATGATGGCTCACAACCACCTATAACTCCAGTTCCAGGCGATGCTCTTTTTCTGGCCCTCATAGGCAATACATGGTCATGCTGCATATAAATACATATAGGCCAAACACTCAAACATATTAAATGAAAATACTCTTTGAAAGAGGAAGCCAGATTTGAGGGGTTCACTGGACCTCTTTGACCCTCTTGTTAATGTGGCCACACTGAACAAGTGGGGCTCATTATTTTAAAAATGCAAATGGAAAAAAGAAATAATCAGCTCATCCCTTGCTTCATTAACTTTCTGTTGTAAACACCACAATAAAAGAGCAGGTAAGTTAAAGCCAAAAGACCTTTATTTTGACTAATGGCTCTGAAAGTACAAAGCAAAGGGACCACATATACCAACAGCCTTTTTGCTGGCAGTGTACAGGTCACGAAGGCATCGAGAGCAAGAGACAGAAAACATGTGTGCATATTTTATGGTTTAGATATAAAATATCCTCACAGGTTCATATGTTGAAGAGATGATCCATAGTTGGAGATACTATTTGGGGAGCAACTGGAAACATGACAGGTGTACTGGCTGGTTTTGTATGTCAACTTGGACACAGGCTGGAGTTATCACAGAAAAAGGAGCTTCAGTTGAGGAAATGCCTCCATGAGATCCAGCTGTGGGGCATTTTCTCAATTAGTGATCAAGGGGGAAAGGCCCCTTGTGGGTGGGACCATCTCTGGGCTGGTAGTCTTGGGTTCTATAAGAGAGCAGGCTGAGCAAGCCAGTAAAGAACATCCTTCCATGGCCTCTGCAACAGCTCCTGCTTTCTGACCTGCTTGAGTTCCAGTCCTGACTTCCTTTGGTGATGAAGAGCAGTTTGGAAATGTAAGCTGAATAAACCCTTTCCTCCCCAACTTGCTTCTTGGTCATGATGTCTGTGCAGGAATAGAACCCCTGACTAAGACAACAGGGTAGAATAAGTAAGGAGACTAAGGGCTGCATCTTGCCCTGGATCCTTCTTGTCTTTCTGCTTCTTGGCTTCCACAAAGAAAGCAGCTTTATTCTACTACAGATCCCATATGATGTTCTGCCTAACACATCCAAAAGACCATGAAATCACAATAAGTTGTTTCACTATTTGGGTATAACAGCAACGAAAGCTAATAGAAAAGTGGAAGTCAAGACACGAGATAGATACTGTGACTGCCTAACAACAGGGTTCTAAAGCATATAGGATTCATTTAAGGAGAACTGTGGGAAACTGTGATGGTAAGAGCTACATAGACCACACATGATATAAAGAGGACTTAAAGGTAGGAGAAGGCTAACAGGAATATAGACAATGAAGCCCAGGTTCGTGAGATTTTGGATGAGAATGAAGACTGTATGACTAAAGGACATTCCATGGTATAGTGTGGCAAAAAAAAAAAACTAGCATCTTGTCTGGGCCTAAGACACTGAGAGAAGTAGAATTTAAAGGCAACGTATTAATTAATCTGATGGAAGAAATTCAGTACTCAGGCTATGAATGGTCAGTGAATAGTTCAGTCATTGTTAGCCTTTTTTTTTTTTTAAAGCAAACAAGACAGAACAAAACAGGAAGATTGGGGAAAAAATACATAGTTTGGCCAGAAAATTATGTAGTCTGGCACTTAAAATTGCTGACAATAAGGCTGCAGTTGTTAAAGAAATTAGGAGTCATTTAAAAAGCCAAATTTTTGTACCAAGAAAACAGGAAAGATTCCTTGATGATACCTTAGATATCAGTAAGACTACAACCCATGCCAGGGCCAAGTATAAACTCATTGGGAAAGATTTTTTTCTTGAGTATAGAGTGCAACCTGACACCTTGCTTGCACAAGACCATCCACAGAAGCATTTTTTATGAATCCAGTAGTATTAGGCACAAGGAGACTACTTCAACCATGGCCCAGCTCTGATTCATGCTGGCAGCAAAACCTAGGTTTTGTCCACATAATGTTTTTGCAGGCGTGCAGATTAATGTTTTAGTGGGCATGCAGATTATAAAAATTTAAGGTCACAGATGTTTCTACCCACATTTCAAAGGAAAGCCTGTAAGAAACACCAGGCAATGTGCAGAATGGTCATATTCCTTACAGGCTGTCACTGAAAGGGTGATAAATAGAGCAGATAAAATTGCCAGGATGAGAATAAAAAGAAAACAGCTGAGAGAGAAACTTGCCATGTACTAACAATTCTCAGTAGGATGTTTTTAAAAGGCAGTAAATTAATATTTGATTAGTTGAGTCAGTGAATGATAAAAAATAGTATACTGAAACAATTCCAAAGTTTATGTGTGGTTTTAGTCGCTCTGTTAATATTGCTAGCCCTTCAATTTCCCTTGTTTCACATAAGGACCAATAAAAGAACAAGGCATTTGAAGAATAGCTATAGCTCAAGTGATAATAAATACAACTACAGATACCTTAGGGTAAATTGCAATTTTACAAATAGAGATTATTCCTAACAATGTACTGCATTTTGTTGCTAGAGTTTTAAGAACAATAACTGCCTTAGTAAACAAAGATCCTTGTTGGTAGGCTAAGAAGGAAGAGAGACGTTTGAGACCTGGCTGTAGAGAAGACTGAGCAGCAGCTCTGTAGACTTGGACAGAGAGCTACTTACCGTCTTCAGAAAGCAGTTTCATGACCCTAAACTATGTGAACTATTACTTCAACAGTACCCTAGCTGTATTGTATAGAACCTAGGACTGAGTGAGTGTAAGTAAGGGTTAATATACTGAAAAGAAAAAGTTCACAGCTAAGCTGGGACTCTTTATAATAACTATAACCTGATCCATTATGCATATACAGTTCACATATATGAATGTATATATCTTCACTGAAAACTAAAAGGATTCTGCATTTTAAAATGTAATCATTTAGCCGGGCAGTGGTGGCGCACGCCTTTAATCCCAGCACTTGGGAGGCAGAGGCAGGTGAATTTCTGAGTTCGAGACCAGCCTGATCTACAGAGTGAGTTCCAGGACACCCAGGGCTACACAGAGAAACCCTGTCTCAAAAAGCAAAAAAAAAAAAAAGTAATCATTTAACCTTGATGGTGCCTGAAGTACCTATTTATAAAGATGTTCTTCTGAGGACCAACAGGATACAGGGGAGAGTTTCCTCTATGTTTAGCCCAATGGCACATTATAATAGGCCTTAAAAGACCAAAATCCTTCAGCAACTATCAGAGGATAGACTTGGATCACCTTTCTGGATAAAGAAATACTTCCAGAAATGGTTCTTCATAATAGACAAACCGCAAATAATAGTGATTTTGATAAGGTGTTGAAACAGAAAGTGAATGAGGAAGGTACCCAAGATTTACCTCTGGCCTTCATGTACATACATAAACACGCACACAGCAAATGCATGTACACACCCCATGGCGATGTTTTTGTCAACTTATTTTTAAAAACGCATTCATAAAACTCTAAGTGGAAACAAACAGAGCATAAACTGAGCCTTTTTCAAAGATTGGTGCCATTGAGATAGCTTAATAGGCAAAGGTGCTGGGGCTCATGTACTGTTTTGTTTTGTTTGTTTGTTTGTTTGTTTGTTTGGTAGCCAATGTTATACTGGACCTTTATATACTCATTGTAGTTCTTGAACTGAAAATCCTTCTTCATATTCCACGTTGGGATAACCACAAAAATATTAATAATATTTTTCCAGTGCTGGGGATTAAACCTACCACCTCAAGTACTGACTCCATCATTGACCAATGTCCTCAGCCCCAAATTTTTATTATACTATGTTGCCTCTCTATACTACACTGCTTATTATATAGCAATTGTTCAGAATTCTTAGTTTTAATTTTGATATGGGTATATATTTAAACTACCCATCTGATAACTAGATATCATATAATCCAGGACCAGATCTAAGTAGGTGTCCTAGAATTTTTGCAAAACTAGTAGACTTTTCACACAAAATATAATTAAAAAGAATATAAGCTGTCTCATAATAATGACAAGTAGTATCATACAGGCATGGTGGTGATGCCGGTACTCCCAGCACTCAAGAGACAGAGACATAGGCAAGACTGTATCCTACTTGCCTTTCTGTGGCCATGATAAAACATCCTGAACTTAAGGAAAGGGGGCCTTTTTTAGCTCAAATTTCCTGACTAGAGTCCACCATTGTGAAGAAGTTAAGACAGCAGGAACTTGAAGCATCTAGTCATAGTATATCCACAGTAAAGAGAGCATACACACACACTCTCCCCTCTTTTTGCCTAATTCATGAAATAGTGTCATTCACATTCAAGCTAAGCTTTCCTACCTCAATTTTAATGCAATTAAGAAAATCCACCACAAACATGGACACAAATCAACCTAAACTAGACAATCTCAAGACTATCTTCTCAGGTGACTCTAGATTGTGCTAAGTTGACTGTGAAAAGTAACCATTAAAGAAAACCAAATTCAAGGCCAGTCTGGTATACAGTGAATTTTAGGTGAGTCAGAGCTACACAACAAGACCCTGCCTCAAAAGAAAATGAAGTAAAAGAATTACACAATAATAAAAATAAATGGCCTGGAGCTAGAGCGTGATTCAGTAGTTAAGAAGAGTTGTTGCTCTTGCAGAGTATCTGCAATGACCACTTCTGAACTCCACAGGCAACAGGCATGCTTTTGAAAAAATATACATACAGAGCAAAACACTCATACACATAAAATAAAATCTAAAAATCAAAATATTTTTAAGTGACACGACGATAGCATCGTGGTAGTACTGCTCAGTGGCTGAGTGCTTCGTTAGCATGAATGAGACCTAGGGTTTGATTCCTAGCACTATAAAAGGAAAATGTATTGGATGAGACAAGGTGGCAGAAGCAAGCAATTAAGTGTTGGTATGATCGGAGAGAAAGAAGTGAGTAAGAAGGTGGTGTAGAGATGAGAGTAGAAGAAAAGCCTTGGGTGATGGAAGAAAGATGGAACAGGAAACTCAGAGGCAGTTGTGGTTCTTGCTCCTTGGAAAATGGTGGGTTACCCTGTCCATCAATAGATCCAGTAGCAAACTCAGGTGTCAATGAGCCTGTGCTTTCATCCTTTGAGAAAACTGACGACTGTGTGAGTGGTTGTTATTCTCAGAGTTGCATCCTAGCCCAGAAGAAGAGCAGTATCTCCAAAGTGCAGACTCCCAACTGACTCCATGTCCTGCTGCATTTGCTTCTCATCACTGGCCTACCAAGTGGCTGTTCAACCATAAAACTGGACCCTATGCTGAATTACAGTTTTTCTGTGCTCTGTTTAACTTTGGCCAAGGATTTATTTTCCTTGTAATCTTTGAGTTGGACAGACATTAATCATCCTATCTTTCAAAAGAAGATGTCACTGCTGACAAGTCACAAGCAGGTGCCACGATGATGAACAGTTTATGTGAGGGAAAGGTGGGAGAGAAAGAGAAGCTGAGAAGTTTGTGCACTATGAAGAGAAGCGAAAATGGAGATGCAGAGATGGTGAGGAACAGCCTGATGTGAGTAGCCTGCACTGCCATCTAAGGCCATGGCAATATCCTGGCCCATATGCCACTGAGGGCTATGTCTGGCTCTGTGGCCTTCCAGCAGCAGGGGGTCTATGTTGATGTCAGTGGCTTATGTTACCACAAAAGGCTATGTGGAAGTCCCTAGTCTGGTCTGCCACCTAGGGCCATGTTGATGTCTGAGGCCTGAGCAAACCTGGCCCTGCCCCTTACCAGCTGCAGTCCTTGGACATGGCTGCACCTTCCCTGTGCAGCACTGCAGAGCTGTCCCTGGTGGCATGGGTGTATGTGAGCTGGCCTAAGGGACAGACTGACTCAGCTACCACCCAATACCAGATCCAGGTCTTTGAGGTCCACCCCAACATCTACCCCATTTATGAACTGCTAGAGCTTGTGAAAGGGACAATCCTGCAGAACCAAAGCTGCAGGATCTCCATGACACAGGATATCCAAAAGGAATCTCAGAGAAGATCCACTATTGACATCATAGCAGAAGCAATTAACTGTCTCAAACCAGACCAATGACTCATTGCAATGAACACTTACAAGTAAAGCTGTTTGAACAACAGGGTATACTATGAGACAAACAGTGACACACCACAGCTTCTACAGTGAGATTTTTAGTTGGTTTGTTTGTTTTCTTTGGGGGAAGGGGTTTGCAAGGGTCAAGGGTGGATATGGAAAGACAGAAATATGTAGGACCAGGGTGCATGATGTGAAATTCACAAAGCATCAGTAAAAAAGTTAAAGAGAAAAATTACTGAATCCAAGATGTAAGCTAACATTGTGCTAAAATTAAGTACTTATTCAATGTAAAGTGTCTACTTCCAGATCTCCTTTTACATGGGGATTTTTTTCTAAACTATCAAAGAAGCAGCTAAAACTATCAGCTTTGATGTTTATCATAAACAAGTCAAAAGGAAATGCTTACACATTCAGAAAAAAAAGTCATAACACTATTACTAACTCTTCATATACAGCAGCTGTTGCTTTCCTTTGTGGAAACTAAACAAATTACTATGTTAAAAAAAAATTAGGAGGCTAGAAAGATGGCTCTGCAGTTAAGAACACTGGCTGCTTCCAGAAGACCTGCATTCCCAGTAACTGCATGGCAGCTCATAATCAATTCCAAGGGGATACGATGCTCTCTCCTGGCTTCCAAGGGCACCAGGTATGCATGCGGTACACTGTCGGCAGTTGTTTTACTGCTTCTCTGAAACAAAGGAAAAGGAAAGAAAAAAATCTGTCTGCCAGGGAGAGTCAAGAAGTCAGGGCCTATTGGGAGATTTCCCAGCTGCTGAGGCATAGAATGCTAAGAGGTGGTGTACCTGAGGCTCAAGGCTAAGAACTGAAGATTCTATTAACCTTAGTGGAAGGAACAGAGAGGTTTTTGGAACGGGAACAAATGTCTTTTGTACATTTTAGCAAAACTATTTCTGTTCGCTTGAGGCTTTCCTTCCCATGGTACTGTAGTATAAGAAGGCTATGAGAGATACACTCGCTGCTGCCTGGAACTCACCAGTGGCCCTCCCATACTTGTCCCTTACTTCTTTTTTTCCACTTTTCCTATAATCAGCCTCACCTCCTGCCTGCCCCACCTCCAACCCCACCGCCAACAACACCAGCTCCCCTCTGCCCACTGGCTCCAGAGGACTGTTTAACTTTGTATCAGGCTGCCAGGTACAGTGCACAAGCATACATGCAGGCAAAACCACTCACACACATAAAATAAAATAAAATTTTAGAAAGGATATATGGACTTCAAAAAACTAAAAAAACAAACAAACAAAAAATATCAATAATATTTAAGAGGGCTGGGCGTGGTGGCGCATGCCTTTGATCCCAGCACTCGGAAGGCAGAGGCAGGCGGATTTCTGAGTTCGAGGCCAGCCTGGTCTACAAAGTGAGCTCCAGGACAGCCAGAGCTATAAAGAGAAACCCTGTCTCGAAAACCCCCCAAAAAATATTTAAGAGGAATGTATATTACTATAACAGATTCCCAGTGAGGAGGAAAGAAGTTACCAGGTAAAAATTGTGTGCGTGTATGTGTGTAGGGGGTTTACATGGTGTGTGTGTGATGTATGTTAGAACAAAGATTTTTCAAAGTAATGTATGTACATACAATGCATATAAATATAGAAAACAAATTCCAGCATTGTTTCACCATTTGGAAGTTAAGACATATCAAGAGCAGACAATCTTCCGCATATGGGCACTTTTCATTTATAGGATGATTAGCTAGAGAATAGTTGCTGGGTGGATTATACTTACGGGAAAGAAAAGCTAACTTTAGACTATAGGGTCTTGATCCTCTAAAGAATCAGTTTTTGTTCACAACTCTTGCTGCAACCAACACCAAGGTCCAGAAAATACCTAGCAGCCAGAGGGCAGTGAAGTGTATATTGAGTTGTCCAGAGCAAAGAAAGAGCTGCTAGATTTACCAAGAGAAGCTGGGAAAGCTGTTAACACTACATGCAGAGAGCTTCTAGTACCAAGAGCTCAGAGGTGTGAACCCTAAGAAATAAGAACCACTGGCACTGAAAGCTCAGAGTTATACCCAGGCCCCAGTGACAGATTCTGTCTTAACCAAGTGTCTATCACTCATAGACACAAAGACTATAGGTAACTCACAAGTTACTGTATGTCACAATTAATTTCTCATACAAACTCTATGGTAGAGAAACAAAAAGTATAAACATTGATGAAATGTTTTAAGATGATGGCTTTGTAAACAGCAAACACAAAAATGTTAACTAATTCAGTATTACCAATTGATCAGCCAATGAAAGATATTTTTCAAGCTAACCTTGCTCAACTAGGATTAAGTTGTCTCAAATCTGGTAAATGACTACTTAGTAGAAATCTAAAATATCAAACTAAGCAATGGCCCAGCTGCTTGGGTTCTATCTTTGGAAATCAAGCATCATTTTACCTCTTTATCAAATTAGTGTAATTCAGACCATCTTGATTTTATAAGATGTCTGTAGGCAGGTATCAATGAGACACAAGTCCTTCTAATTCACATAATTATCTGTCTCGTTCAAATAAAGAATGATCTCTGAACACATTAATATATTAAATGTTTTCAAGTTTAAAAAAAAAAAAAGCCCAGTATCATACAATGACATAATCTTATATTTTAAAGCAATCAAGACATTCTTTTTTAAACTTTCATTGGCTAAATAGAGTAACTAGTACTGAAGTACTGTCTTGTTACAATCACTTACAAAAGCTGAATATATGTGGTATATATACACACACGTACATGTGTGTTTAAACAGTCAATAGACAACCTACAATCCTTGAGAAAAAATGATCAGATGAACAGAGTTCTACATAGGCTTTGTTCTCATGGACATTTCTTAAACACTGGTGTAAAAAAAAAATACAGACCAAGAAGAAAGTAGCAAACAGTCTTGGCTAGGGTGATAAAATGAAGAGTATTTATTAAGTGATAACTCTAACTCTTCTTCAGTTTGATACATTAATTCCCTTAAAAAGTGTGTGTGCATGTGTGTGTGTGTGCATGTGTGGGATCTTAGAGGTCAGAAGAGGCATCATCCATGAAACTGGAATCAGACAACTGTGACTCCATATAGGATGCTAAAAGCCTAACTTGGGCCATATGTAAAAGGAGCAAGTACTCTTAACTGTTGAGGTGTCCCTCAAGCACCACATTAATTACTTTTTAAAATACCCTTTACATATAATATCTTCCTTCAAAAAAAAATTTGTAGATTTAGTCAAGGACATAGTTAACAAAACGAGTTTAAAACGAACAGGTCCTTGCTTTGTTACTCCTTAGACATAATTGACATTATTTATTACTTACTATTTATTGGTTCGTTTTTATAACTGACTACAGATTGTTATGTAAATACTATGTATTATTATGTATGTAGTTTTGTGAGAAAATGGGAGATCTGTTAGGTGAAATTGTGCTACAGGAGCAGACAGTAAGCATAACAAGTCTGTCGTAACAACCCCCTTTTAAGAAAATTTCATCCTTAAGAAATTAAGAGAAAATATAAACCAGGTGAAAATGAAACATGAAAAAGAAATTTCAAGTCACAATCTTTGTTCTTTTTTCTGTAAATACTTGTTATAATGTCTTGTGCCTATAATATCAACATGAAGGTAACTGAGGCAGGGAGACTAACAGGAATTTTATGATCACCCTGGGCTATATTTTAAGTTCCAGGGTAGCTTGAGCTAGTATGTGAGATTCTGTCTCAAAATGCTAAAAAGAAAAAAGTAAATATTGGAGCCTGTGAAGCAACTATGAATTGTATGTCGAGCAATGTATGTCGAATAAATTCTAACAGTTTAGTCTTTTAGTTTTTCCAAATAAAAACACACATATCTATCACCACACATTTATTCTTACACATAAATAAAAAATATATAACTCAGATCTTACACATTCATATATACTTTAAATATTAGTACACAAAGATAAATAATTCATGTAACACAAAGAAGCAGTGGGCAGCTCTGGAGAAAACTACAAGGTAAAATGGAAGAAGATGAGGGTCATTGAGTAATAAGGTTGGGGCAAGAAGAATGCCTCTAACAGTGGGCCATAGTGGAACACATTTTCCTAGTTGGTCCACAGCAGTATTTTTGAACCCACATGATCCTCCAGAATCCTGCAGCTTATTATCAAGAGAAGTCTACTGACCTTTCCTTGACTCTTGGGTGTGATTTAGTGATAATCATAACAAGCACAACAGGGTGAAAGTAACCTTAAGTAACTCCTCAGGCTAGCTTGGAAAAGGCACTATGGTTACAATTATTTCCCCTCCCCTTCTCCCTGTCTCTCAGAGTGTACACCACCTGAAACCAGATTCTATGCCATGAATTCCAGTGTAAACAAAGAGGTCACATACAGATGATCCCTCAGCAGCAGTAGAGTCTTCAGTCATGCTCATAAGTGAAAAACCTTCAAATGATTACAGTCCAGCCTAAAAAGACTTCCAGCTAAGCTCTGATCTATAATGAAGCAGGTATGAGTCACCTCTATGTTAATCCTCAACAATAATAAATGGTGGTTGTGTGTCACTAATAGTCACAGTACTAAAGAGACAAGCCAGTTATTCTCAGCCCTTCTTTGTCACAGTTTACTGTTAAGCTGCTACACTAAAGTAAAAGTAAATTAGAAAATTAGGAAGAATAACCTCAGAAGCTGAAGAAATCAACTTATATAGTATAGATGCACTGGTTTTGAAGTGTTTAATGGAAGGATGACTGAAAAATTAACAGGATTCAGAATGTGAAAGGGACAGCAAATTCCACAATTTGGAAATAAATCAATCACAGGCTTAGCTCACTATGTCCAGACCAGAGAAATAACAAGAAAGAAGATCCAGGAAAGATATACCTATACTTTTATTACCTTTCTTATGTCAATTTCCCTCCAGAAAAGATAAAGGAATAGCTTTCACAGGATGACTACCAGTTGGGAAAAAGCAGGCTTTGGTGATAATAAACACATCACTTGAGTTCCAGCCTTTTAAGGAAGCTAGGTGTGGTAGAGTACACCTATCATCTTAGCATTTGGAAGGCTGAAGAACTCAATGTACACAATTAGACCCTGCACAGCACACAATATGAAAAGGAAAGACTAGTAGATGATGTCACAAGTCATTGTTTGGTCATCATCAAAGAAAACTCAGTGTTCTCCGTGAAAAGAGAGTGCTAGGTGTCCCTACCACAAGCTGACCACAATATGGATTTCTGAGACTTAAGAGGAATAAACAAATATTATGAAATACTCAGGATCAGAACTGTCAAATCCCCAACTAGTTGTTTCTACCTCACAGAGGTGGCAAAGTATATAACTGGAAAGCTATTCGCCTAAGTTAAAATGAACACCATCTACACAAAAGAGCATAACTCTCTCCGTTTGGATGTCATGGATCCAATTACCCAAAGGAATAAGTATATTACATATCAGCAGGCATTTCTCATAAACACTGTTCCATGATATTTGAATTTTCTGATGACCTGAGGTGATACCAAAGAATGTTTTCTAGCATGGAAGTTCTTATCTTAATATCTCTATTGGAACTAGTGGTTAAGCATGTCTGCACCTAAAATTAGTACAATGATACTACATTGAGAAACAGCATAACAGTATATTATGGTCAACTAAATTATAACAATTTATTCATTTAAGAAAAAAATTATGCAAGATTTTAAACAGCAAATTTGTCCATAATATTTTGAAACAAATACAGACTATAAATTGAAACAGAAACTAAAATTTTATATTAACTGAAAATAAGATTAAGTGTACACCTCCAAAAGAATTTTAATATGAATCTATAACAAAGGAAAAAGCCTCGTTTTCTTTATCAATTATCTAATGCATGCGGTTTATCTTAATCAGAAATATTTATGAAGGAGAATTCCCTCTATTTTTTATTCTGATTGGCAATCTACTCTTCATCTATTAGTAGACATAATACAAAAGAAATTTAAAATGTTGCATTTTAGCAAACACACTGAGCTGTTGGCTAAGCAATTTCCTTATAAGTAATAAAATTTTCACTACTTTTGCAACTTGTTTTCAAATATGAAATGAAATTTAGAATTTTTAAAGGTAAATTAGTGGCCTTGCTACATACTAAGTAATATACAGAAAATTTTAAGTTAAAAAAAAGTGGTAAGCAGGACTGGCAAGATGGCACAGTAGAGAAAGGCATTTACCTCACAAGCCTAGCATCTGAGTTTGGGCTCCAAAACCCATGCAAAAGTGGCAGAAAGAGAAAACAAGCTGCACACAGCTTTTACTCTGACTCCACATTCACACTGTGGGATGTGTGCCTCCAAATTCCATGCATATTATACATAAACACAGTAAAATAACGTCTAGAGAGACACAAGTGATGCATCAGGGAACAGATGATATGTCATGGCAGAGACTTGGATAGGAATATGCACTACATATTAATTAGTATCACACATTTAATCTAAATTTGGGAGTATGACAATGATTTTGTATTAATGTAAAGACTCTCACAATGCTAAATACTTATTGGTGTGTCCACCACTTTCAGAAAGTTTGGGAAGAAAAGAGAAAGAAGAGGTGAGTGCAGTTCAGGCTGGGCAAAGGGAGTTTATGTATGTAAAACATTCTTCTTCCATTTCAAGTTTTTAAAATAAAAAAATGTGTATGTATACATGTATATATTACTAAGGCATGAATAAGAACTTAAAAGTCCATAGCAGAAATAATCCAAACACAAACCAAGAAAATATAGACTAAACAGAGGTAGGAAAATGGATACATTATGGTTTGTTCATACAAAAGAACAGCATACAGCAATGAAAATGAATGAACTAACATATCACATAGGCGAAGCTCAAATGACAATGAACAAATGAAGCTGGACACTAAAAACAAGAACAAATATTTGTTGAATAAATCTTTTTAGACAATACTTTTGAAAGATCAGTCTTATTACTTATCTTTATCTAACACAAGTTGCATTCAGACTGTACAAATATGGCTTTCCTGAAAACATATACAGTATTTAAGATAAGAAATTCTTTTCTGGCGCCCTTATGCACCTTATAAAATTGCCCATATACCACTGATCTGTTCATGAACTAGGACATTCTGCTGTTTGTAAACAGTCAGTGGACAGCACTTTTCGAAAGACTTAGTCTGAATGAGCAGGAATACTTGTTATAAATGTGCATCAAAAAGACTTCCTTAAGTAAGACTGTCCAAATTATACTCCAACTTAATGGTTTTAGTTTTAAAATAAATCTAAATTCAGACTAATTTCCAGAGATGATGAAGATGACAATGATGATGATGACAAAGATGATGCAAATGCTAAGAAGAGAAAAAAACAAAATACTCACGTTAACTCTGAAAGCCTGTACAGTGTTATCCAGAAGAAGAATGTTGCAAACGACCTCTGTATGCTGTCTGTCTCGGGCCAACTCTGATGCTCGGACATTGTAGGTTCTGCCAGCAGGCAATCGGAAACGTGCGGTCATTACTGTCCACACAAAACCTAGGATTAAAAACCAGAAATCACTAAATAAAAAGGATTTTGGAAGATATGATATAGCTTAAAAAATAAAGTTAATACACATTTCAGATTAAAATATTGACAGAAAAATTACAAATTTTGAAACATCAAGATTAAGAAATTGGGTATAAAATATATATGTAGATTAACTAAGTTAAGATTACAAAGCACTAAAGATATTTATTTTGAACTGTTTGACTGAGAAGATTTAAGGAGTATGGGAGCTCAGCAACTGGGACGTTCCTCCTTGCTGATGTATTTTTTTAAAATATTGAGGAATGACAAGAGGGGAGAGGACTGTTTCAATTCCATCACTCTAACTGCTTTTATTCCCCTTTCTTCTTACCTTAAAAAAAAAACTGTAGCATAATAATAGTGAAGATAATTCTATTTCAGTTTCAACCAACTATTCCATCTTCTTTTTTATGGGAGAGGGGAGGTGGCAGGGCCTTACTATGAACCCAGGTTGGCCTGGAACTCCTGTCTCAGTCTCCCAAACTGGTAGGATTGCAGTGCAATGTACCTAGCTGTCTGCCACGATAAATTTTTACATAATTGTAGGAAAAAAATAGAGCATCAACCTATTGTCAATAAGGGCTATTAAAAGACAATGAAAGTGTACTTTCAACTTCCTGGAAGAAAATTATTCAGAACACAGAATTCTATACCCAAAAAACTAACAATCATATTAAGAGAGAGAAAAAAAAAAACATTTTAGGCATTCCATACAACTTCCACCTTAAAGAAAATGATAACAAAGGAAATTAAACAAGGCGAAACACAAACATTTGGGGTACTGTTGTTATTTTTTTGTTATTTTAGCATTTTTTTGAGACATAATTTCTCTGTGCAGTCCTGGTTGTTCTGAAACTTGCTCTTTAGACTGAGCTGGCTTCACACGCAGAGATCTACCTAGCTCTGCCTTTCAAGCGCTGGGATTAAAGGCATGCACTATAAACAATAAGTAGTAAACTATATAAATAATCAGTAAACAAATGCTACTATAAATACTAATAGAAATAAAAATACTAATAGAAACAGGCTTTCAAGTCAGTAGTATTCAGTAACTGGAGTTACTGTCTCATAGATAAAAGATGAAAGGAAATGTTAACATTACATTTAACAATTAAAAACTAGACAAATCCACTCAACTCCCATTTCTCAATAGCTGATATAATTAAATACATTAGTAAGAATATAGGAGAATATGATAACAACAACAACAACATTTACAAAACACCTTGTCACTAACAGAAGAACACATATAACTTCCAAATGTTCCTTGAAGAATTACCATTAAAGACCATATCCTGGGACACAAAACAAAACTAAGTAAGTATAATTAAGGAAATTCTACAAAGTATGGTCCCTAAGAACAGAAGAATTAAACTAAAAATTAACAATAGAAAAATCTCCAAACACAAGGAAGTAAATAGCATTCTAAGTACACATGGGACAAAGAAGAAATCTTAAGAAAAACCAAAAAATACACAAAACTAAGTAAAACTAAAAATATAATTTAGCAAAATTTGTGGGTCACAGATATACCATGCACTAATAAAGGGCTGCATATATATAACAGAAAACAAGATATGCCTCAAACCAATAATCTAATCTCCTTAAGAACTCAGAGAAAAGCCTAATAAAACAACAGTAAAAACAGTGGGAAGGAAATAAAAGAGAACAATTAAAGACTGCTATACAACCATCCAGAAGAAAAAGAAAATCAACTGGGATGCAAAGCTGATCCTTTTATAAGATCAATAAACCAAGATTAACAAAAGAAAAGAAAAAAAGTATTAACATGGGGTTGGAGAGATGGCTCACTGATTGAGACCATTGACAGCTCTTCCAGAGGTCCCAAGTTCAATTCCCAGCAACCACATGGTGATTTACAACCTTCTGTAGTAGGATCCCATGACCTCTTCTGGTATGTCTAAAGAGAGTGACAGTGTACACACATACATGAAAAAAAATAAATCTTTAACAAAAAGTATTACTGTTAGGAATGAAATAGAGGGCACCAACTGAACCTTGTCAACATCAAACTGATACTGAAAACAATTTGCACTCAAGTGCAATAATTTAACAAAGTAGTCCAATTCTTCAAAGGCACAAAATATCATAATTTCATTAATATACAGAAAAATCTAAATAGCCCTGTAGCTATTTTATATTTTGAATAAGAAACTTAAAACCCTATGGCATTTTCAAACCCAGATGGTTTGCTATTTAAGGGACAATTACCACTGTCTCTACAATCTCACAGGAAGCACACAAGACAACACTTCTCATTTTCATTCATTCTACTGAAACACCCAAGGCATAAGGAAGAATTCATCAGTGCATGAAAGAACCGTATAAGAAGGGTTTTATTTATGAAGTGTGGCAAGGGTTACAGTTACACAATTGATCAATGTCATCTACCACATTAAATGAGTAAGGAAAAAAATCATATAAGCTTTTCAATCAATGAAGAAGAGCATCTGATGAAATTTACCACAATAAAAATTCTCAAAAAGAACAAAAATAATATCAACATGATTAAGGACATCTAAAAAAGCAGTCTATATGGCTACTGTCCTAATTAATTTAATGGGTAGAGCCTAAACATTTTTATCCTGAGATCAGGAACAAAGCAAATAATTCAATGAAAAGGAGAGTGGTGAAGGGCAGGGTGCGCACAAAAAGAAATAAAACTAGCCCTGTTTGCAAATTACGTGGTATAAATGTAGAATACATGGAATTAAATTTAAAACATAGTCCTATTATAAAAGCGAAACAAAAAATGTACAAATATAACAAAACATATACAGAATGTTATGCTAAAAGCTACAAAAGATGAGCTAAAAAGATGCTCAGTGTGGTGAGTGCCCCACCACGTATGCAACCTAAAGGGCTGTCACATCGGCAAGATGGGAATTTTAAATTATGTTTTTTCACTAAATATTTCTGAAAGATGTACTTCTCTGTAAGTACTGTTGAACCTGGTATATTTTACTCTTCAAATAAGAATTTTAACTATTCAAATCATATAGTCTGAAGACTGTTAGAAGAATGTTTAAAATATAATTTTGAAAGCTCTGAACATACCTGGGAATGCTGATTTATTGTTCTAGGGTATCAAAGAGTAGTAATATGCCAGGAATTTGAAAACACTAAGAAATGTGGGAATTTTTTCCAACTGTATGCTATAATTTATCATTGTTGATAAATAAATATACTTTGTTTTCTTTTTCTTTTTTGAGACAGGTTTTCACTGTGTGAGCTATTGGCTAGCCTATGTAGGTAAAGATCTGTCTCCTCTGAGGATGGAGTGCTGGAATTACAGGCGTGCACCACCACACTGGCTTTTTAAATACTTTAATGAACCTCTCTTTTGGTGTCTTACCCAAGAGTACTTCACCAAACGTAGAGACTTAAGATTTCCTCACATTTTCTTCTAAAAATTTCAGTTTAGGATCTATGCTTAAGTCTGGTTCATAGAGTTCTTTAGAATATAAAATGAGAGGTATTATGTAGACTGAGGCTCATTTGTTATGTTGTATATATATAACTCTCTATGATGGTTGAAGTGCCCCACCCCTTTTAATTTGGGGAAGGGGTGTGTGTACACCATAGCACACATGCGGATGTCAAGAGAACAACTTGCCACAGTAGATGCTCCCCCTCCACTAAGCAGACTCTGGTGAGTCATCAAGCTTGGCACTATCGCACTACCCTGGCAATACCAGTTTCTTGTTGTGGTTGCTTTACACTCAAAAGCAGTCAATGAATCATATTTAAATGTAAAATCTAAAGTGCAAAACTCACACAAACACATATAATTTAAAAATCTTCAAAAACATTTATACTGTATTAAGTATAAATAATAAACATAAGACTTAAAAGCATACAAAGATATATGTACATTTTTATGCAAATATTATCATCTATGTAAAGAACTTGAGACACCCACAGACTCTGGTGTCCTCTGGGGTCCTAGAATCAATCACCCATGGACACGAAGGTACAACCACATATACAATTAAATATCCTAGTATAAATAAGAGGAGACTGTTAAGGTTAACAACTGTATACTCGGGCTGGAGAGATGGCTAAGTGGTTAAGAGCACTGACCGCTCTTCTGAAGGTCTTGAGTTCAATTCCCAGCAACCACATGGTGGCTCACAACCACCCATAATGAGATCTGACGCCCTCTTCTGGTGCATCTAAAGTCAGATACAATGCACTTATGCATAATAATAAATAAATCTTTGGGCTGGAGTAAGCAGGGACTGAGCGAGCAGAGTTGACTGGAGTGAGCAGAGGTCCTAAGAATTCAATTTCCAGCAACCACATGAAGGCTCACAACCATCTGTATAGCTACAGTGTACTCACATACATTAAACAAACAAACAAGCAAACGTATACTCTTGGGATACAAGAGAACAAAGGCTTTTAAAACAATCTAGAGGAATGAAGTGATCATATCTTTCCTTTTAAAATTTTACCTTTCTCACAAGAATATTATATTGAATATTTTTTTTCTATTTTCCTTCTACTGTGTATCTTAAGAAATTCTGATTTACATAACTTTCCTAGTGAGCAAAAGTTATCCCTTTATTTTGAAAACTAGAATAATGGGTTGGGTTTAAAACACTTTTTTCTAAATGGTGTTTCTTTTGACTAGCAAATGATCAATTACTTTAAAAATACACAATCAACTACTGGTTGAATTTCATGAAGAGACAGAAACAGAGAACCAGCACTTGAGCTAACCTTCTTAAGTTACATCTGGTCTTTCTTCCTTTTCTTGCTTCCTGAGTCAATATTTCTGGGTTATAAATCCCCAATACATTCTTTCAATCTCTTGGAAGAAAGTTTCTAGGGCAATAGAATTGCTTGAATTAGGAACGCTGTTTAAAATGGTGAGAATCTGACTGAAGAAGTCAATGATTTCAACTTCACTAAGGAGAATCCACTGACTTAAAAGTCAAATGTTCTTTCTGTCTTGTGTGTAACTTTCAAATTATTATTTATTCTGTTTTAAATGTCCACCTCTAAAAAGTACTGTCATCATTTATCTCATTTACAAGGATTCTTAATTAAGATTATCATTAATTAAAGGATTGCTCTTCTACTAGCTAATTTGCCAGGTAATCTTGGATTTACTTGATAATTTGTCAATAAAATATGTCCAAACACTGGAAAACCAAGTATCGTTTAAATAACCATTTTCTCATTTTACTAGTTTTCTGTGTTTCATTTGAGAAAGCTAAAACAAAAATACTAACAAATTGGAATTAGTACTTTGAGCTATGGATAGACCAATAGAGAACCATTAAATGACCCTAGATTGTAATTACAGAGCTAGAAAGTAACAACAGTCAAGTGCTTCTAACAACCTTATCTACCACAACACATTGCATGGAGTTATAATTTAAAATCTCTTGAGTAAACTTTATTTTTGGATCAGTGACAAGCTCAGGAAGAACCATGCAACATTGCATCTGGCAAAGCACTAACAACTCTTCTCAATCTACTTTTCTCAATATTCACGATAGTAAATCATAACTTATATTTCTGCACCATAGTCATAGCTGCAAAAATGGAGTGTCACTAAAAATAATAATATTTGTATAAATAAAGCAACAAATGATTAACTTAGAAACAAGTTTCTTGGTCCTAAAATGCCAAGAATAACTTTTTTTCATGCTAATAGCTCATAAATGGAACTTACCCACCAGTACTTACTGGTTAGTCTACATAAAATGCCTGCCCAATTAAAAAAGCACCAAGTTGAATTAAAGTTCAACATAAGTATAAGCTAGAATATGGAAAAAAAAACCCACAACAACTAAGCAACAGGGGGTTGGAGAGATGGTTCAGTGGCTAAGAGCACTGACTGCTCTTCCAGAGGTCCTGAGTTCAATTCTCAGCAACCACATGGTAGCTCACAACCATCTGTAATGGGATCTAATGCCCTCTTCTGGTATGTCTGAAGAAAGCTGACAGTATCCGAGTATACATAAAATAAATAAATCTCAAAAAAAAAAAAAACAAAATCAGCAACCACTTGAAAGTAATAAAGTTACCTTTTGTTGAATTGTAATCTTTATAATTTCCACTTTTGAATACAAAAAGTAGTCATCTGAAAGGCAACTGTAAAATTTGGTACATCCAACTTTATATAAAAAGAATAAAGAAAAGATGGAGAACTGTGTCTAAAAGGTAAAAGAAGACTGCTGGAAACCCACTCCTCCATAAAGGTAAAAGGACACTGGTAAAGTGTCAAAATCAACATTGTAGAAAGTCTGGAAATTAACAAAAAGGTTGCTTGCTACACCCTGAAGAGCTTTATTTTAAAAACAAACAGCTAAACCTCAGTAAGAATGAGCTTTGTAGAGTTTTTAAATGAGATGTTTACTCAATTCCCTTGTCCCAATAATGTAGGCCCTTTGCAAAAACAAAAGGCAAATAGGCTGACTACAGATCTTCACTTCTCCCTCAGCCCCTCCAAATCCAAATTCCCCAGTCTCATTCCAAGCTAGTGCAGCAGAACTCTAGCTGTGGTCACATTTCCTCACTGCTGCCATCTCTCGTGGACCACCTGATATCCCCTCCTAGCTTCCCTTCCCCACTCACTGCTTTATCAGACCCAATTCCAGCAGGCATTCTGTGGGACTCCAGAGGCGACTCTGACCAGAGAAGCAAATAGACTAACTGCAGATGTTTACCTCTCCCGCTGCTCCTCCAAATCCAATATACCAATCTCATCCATAGCCGACCTTCTTGGGGTGACCTCTCTTCACTCTCTACCCCCATTCCAAGGACACTAAATAAACAGATCCTGGTGGAAACCATCTGCCTTTCTCTCTCCAAATTCCTTCAGACCCCTAGCCTCTCCCCATTCCTAAGTGTCAGCTCCCAATAATAAAACACACATTTTACCTGGGACCCCCAGTCGGGGTGCATCTGGCATGATCCCAGAATGTTTGTTACACCCAGAATTACAATCTTCCCAATCCCAAATAACTAGATGCCAGCCTAAAAACACAATCAATAACAGCCAGGACATATGCCTCCATTAGAGCCCAGCAACCAACAGCAGACTCTGAATATTCTAATATAGCTGAAGCACAAGAAAAAGACCCTAAAGAAGTCTTTATGAATTTAATAGAGGTCTTTAAACAGAAAATAAATATCCCTTAAAGAAATCTATGAAAATGTAAACAAAAAGTGGGAGGAAATTAATAAAACAGTTCAAGATCTGAAAGTAGAAATGGAATTAATAATAGTAATAATAATACCACCACCCAAACTGAGGGAAATCTGGAAAGGAAAAATTTGGGAATAGGAACATCAGAGGTAAGTCTTACCAACAGAATAGAAGAGGTAGAAGAGAAAATTTTAGACACTGAAGACAAGGTAGAAGAAATGGGTACCTCAGTCAAAGAAAATGTTAAATCTAAAACTGGCACAAAACATGCAGGAAATCTGGAACACTATGAAGAGACCAAATCTAAGAATAACAGGAATAGAGGAAAGACAAGGAACCCAAGTCAATGGCACAGTCTGGATGGATTGCTACAGTCTCTAAGAGACCACAGATGCCAGCCTATACTACTATAACCAGCACAATTTTCAATCAACATAAATGGAAAAAAGTAAGACATTCCACAATAAAACCAAATTTAAGCAATATCTATCTACAAATCTAGCTCTACAGAAGGCACTAGACAGAAAACCCCAAAACTAAAGAGGTTAACTATAGTGAAGAAAGCACAGGAAATAAATAATCCCAGACTACAAAATGGAAAGCATGCACAATAACAGGAATCAAAAACACTGCCCATTGATATTTGTCAGCATCAATGGTCTCAACTGCCAAATAAAAAGACACAGAATGAATGGATGAAAAAACAGGATCCATCCTTCTGCTGGATCCAATAAGCACATCTTAACATCAAGGAATCAAAGATAGGTATCATCTCAGGGTAAAAGGATAGAAAAAGATATTTCAAGCAAATGGGACTTAAGGAACAAGCTGCTGGGGCTGGAGAGATGGCTCAGTGGTTAAGAGCACCGACTGCTCTTCTGAAGGTCCCGAGTTCAAATCCCAGCAACCACATGGTGGCTCACAACCATCCATAATGAAATCTGATATCCTCTTCTGGAGTGTCTGAAGACAGCTACAGTTTACTTACATACAATAAATAAATAAAATCTTAAAAAAAAAAAAAAGAAACAAGCTGCTGTAGCCATTTTAATATCTATCAAAACAGACTTCAAACCAAAACTAATCATAAAAGATAGTGTCTTAGGGTTTTACTGCTGTGAACAGACACCATAATCAAAGCAAGATTTATAAAGGAGGACATTTAATTGGAACTGGCTTACAGGTTCAGAGGTTCAGCCCAGTATCATCAAGGTGGGAACTTGGCAGCATTCAGACAGGCATGGTACAGGAGGAGCTGAGAGTTCTACATCTTCACCTGAAGGCTGCTGGTAGAAGACTCGCTTCCAGGCAGCTAGTGTGAGGGTCTTAAGCCCATACCCACAGTGACACACCTACTCCAATAAGGCCACACCTCCTAATAGTGCTACTCCCTGGGCCAAGCATATACAAGCCATCACAAATAGGAAAGGACACTAAAAACTCAAAGAGAGGAAAAACAAAAACAAAAACAAAAAACACTAAGGACACTGCAATTCTTAACATCTAAGCACCAAACACAAGGTCATCTAAGTTCATAAAAAAAGAAAAAAGAAAAAAAAAAACCCTTCTACAGCTTAAGCAGCACACACACACACACACACACACACACACACACACACACTGTTATGGTTTGTATATGCTTGGTCCAGGGAGTGGCACTATTATAAGATGTGGCCCTGTTGGAGTAGGTGTGACCTTGTTACAGAAGATGTTTCACTATGGATGTGGGCTTTAAGACCCTCGTTCTAGCTGCCTAGAAGCCAGTATTCTGCTAGCAGCCTTCAGGTGCTCTGCCTGCACCATGCCTGCCTGGATGCTGCCATGATCCAGCCTTGATGATAATAGACTGAACCTCTCTGAACCTGTAAGCCAGCCCTAACTAAATGCCCTCCTTTATAAGACCTTGGTCATGGTGTCAGTTCACAGAAGTAAAACCTTAACTAAGACACATACATACATACATACATACATACATACATACATACATACATACACACACACACACACACACACACACACACACACCAAACTGGAATGATCTCATACTAGAACAACAGCACAGCTGAAAGCTCTAGAACAACAAGAAGAAATCATGAACAAAAGAGTAGAGGGCAGGAAATAATCAAGCTGAGGGCTCAATAAATAAGAGAAAAAATAACTAAAAAACAATGAAAAAAGAGTTGATAATTTAAGAAAAACAGAAAGACTGACAAACCCTTATCCAAATTAACTAAAAGGCATAGAGAAAAAAAATCCAAATTAACAAAATTAGAAGTCAAAAGGGGGATATAACAGAAACCAAAGAAATCCTGAGAATCCTAAGGATACACATTAAACTTTTACTCTACCTGGAAAATCTGAAAGAAATGGGTCATTTTCCCAACACATACCACTTACCAAAGTTAAATCAAGATCATATAAGCCATTTCAGCAGACCTACAGCCCCTAGTAAAATAGAAACAGTTATTACCATTCTTCCAAACAAAAACAAACAAAGGCCAGGGCCAGATGGTTTTAGCACAAAATTCTACCAAACTTTCAAAGAAATGTTAATATCAATAATGTCAATATTTCTCAAATTATTCCAAAAACTAGAGACATAAAGAATATTACCAAGCTCATTTTTACTCAGCCACTGTTACCCTGATGCCCAACCCATCCACATACAAACCCAGAAAAGAAAATCACAGACTAATTTTCCTTATAAACATAGATGCAATACTCAAAATACTTGCAACCAAATCCTAGAACACATCAAAAAGATCAGCCAACATGATTATGTAGATATCTTTCCCAGTGGTGCATGGATTATTCAACATACATAAATCATTAAATGTAATTCACCCATAGAAATAGACTGAAAGACAAAAACAACATGATCATCTCATTAGATATAGAAAGGAACTTTGACAAAGCTAACATTCCTTCATGATAAAACTCCTTAAGAGACTAGGGATACAAGGGACATACCTCAACATAATGAAGGCGATTTACAGCAAGCCCAAACATCAACTTCAATGGGAAAGCTCAAAGCCATTCCACTCAAGGAAGGAAGAAAACAAGGTTGTCCACTCTCCATACTTATTCAATATGGCACCTTCTGAAGTCTTAGCTACAGCAAGACTTCAAGGAAATACAAATTAGAAAAGAAGAAATCACCTATCTTTATTTGCAGCTAATGTAACAGTATACATAAGTGACCCTAAAAACTCCACCACAAAAATGAAAACTTTTAGCAAAGTAGCTGGATACAATATTTACTCATAAAAATCAGTAGTCCTCCTACACACAAATGACAAAACGTCTAAGAAAGAAATCAGGGAAACAACACCTTTCTCAATGGCCTCAAATAATATGAAATATCTTGGGAGTAACTCTAACCAAGCAAGTGAAAGACTAGTGTAATAAAAACTTCAAGACATGAAGAAAAAAACTGAAGGTATCAGAAGATGGAAAGATCTCCCATGTTCATTGGTCAGTAGGATTAACATAGTAAAGATGGCTATCCTACCAAAAGCAATCTTCAGATTCAATGCAATCCTCATCAAAATTCCAACACAATTCTTCATAAATCTTGGAAGGACAATTTCCAGCTTCATATGGAAACACAACTCAGGACAACTTAAACAATCCTGAATAATAAAAGAACTGAGGGAGGTATTACTATCCATGATTTCAAGTTGTTCTACAGATTTATAGTAATAAAAAAAAACAACATGATATTGGCACAAAAACAGACATGTTGATCAGTGGAATCAAACTAAAAACCCAGACATAATAAATCCACAAATCTACAGACACCAAATTTTAGATTAAGAAGCCAGAAACACACACACATACACACATACACACATACAGAGAGAGAGAGAGAGAGAACAAACGAAGAAAAGGAAGCATTTTCAACAAATAGTGTTGGTTAAATTGGATGTCTACATACTTATCACCCATACTTATCACCCTCTACAAAACTCAGCTCCAAATGGATCAAAGACCTCCACATAAAACCAGATACACTGAACCTGATTGAAGAATAGCTTTGAACTCATTGGCACAGGAAAAGACTTTCTGAACAGAACATCACTAACACAGGCACTAAGATTAAAAATTAACACACAGGACCTCATGGAACTAAGAAGCTTCTGCAGAGCAAAGTACATCATCATTTGGACAAAGAAGCAGCCTACAGAATGAGAAACCACACATCTGATGAGTTAATACCCAACATATATAAGAACTCAAAAAACTAGATAGAGAAAAAGAAAAACCAATTTTAAAATGGGGTACAAATCTAAACAAAAAATTTTCAAAAGGGAAAACTCAAGTGGTGAAGAAACACAGAAATGTTCAGCATCCTTAGCCTTCAGGAAAATGCATATAAAACCACTTTGAGATTTCATCTTACATCTGTCAGAATGACTAAGGTCAACAAAACAAATGGCAATTCATGCTGGCAAGGATGTGAAGTAAGGGGAACACTATCCATTGCTGGTGAGAGCACAAACTTGTACAGCCAGTATGGAAATAAATCAGTGTGGCTTTCCTTGGGAAGATGGAAATCGATCTATCCCAAGATCCAGCTACACCACTCTTGGGCATATACCCAAAGGATGCTTTATCCTACCACAAGACTTCTGCTCAACCATGCTTATTGATGCTCTATTCATAACAGCCAAAAATTAGAAACAACCTAGATGTCCCTCAATAGAAGAATGGATTTAAAAAATGTGGTATATTTACACAATGGAATATTACTTGGACATTTTCTTCAAAAAACATGAAATTTTGCAGGTAAATAGATGGAACTAGAAAACATCATCCTGAGTGAGATATCCCAGACTCAGAAAGGTAAATATGGTATGTATTTGCTTTTGTGGATATTAGGTGTTAAATCAATGATAACTAAGCTACAATCCATAGAGCTACGGGTTATAGAGAGAGTAATGGACTAGGAATAGATGGTTATGGATGGGGATGTGGGAATGGGAGATCAAGTGGGGAAGGACAGGGGAAGGAAAGAAGGAGCCAAGGGAGGGAACACATGGAGAGACAGCTAAAATTAAGGACCACTGAGGAGTAGTATAAAAACCTAATACAGTAGAAGTTTCCAAATATTTACATGAAGGTGATCTGAATGTAATCACCAAGAATGGGGAAGACAGAGTCCCAGCTGGCTATCTCCTGTCACCAAATGAAGCTTCTAGAACCAAGACTGGGTTATATCCATCTGAGTTATTGGCCAAAGGAATCCATCCCATGAAAACCCCCATACAATCCAGGCTGTTGCCAAGACTCCACAAACTGATGGCAAAGCCCCATTGCTAAAGAAACCTCACAACTCTTTAAATATTGAAAAGGCTAGTTGGTGCCTACGTAAAGCCTTCATTCTCTACATTCTAGGGTCTTTTGTACAAAAAGGTACTCTATATGCTACCAAGAAAGAAACAAAAACACCAAGCCAGACACAAACCCTTTGATCTACAATGCTGCCCTGCTGACAGTATATGCCAAGCACAAAGCTTATGAGAGTAACCAATGAATGTCTGATTTGACTTAAGGCCTGCTCTACAAGATAGAAACCAGACCTGGGTCACTAAAGTCCAGAGACTAGATAGCCAAGGGACTTAGAATAAAACCAAACACTTATTCAAAAATAAACAACCAAAAAAACAAAAACAAAACAAAAAACAGCAATAAAATGATTCCTGATGACATTCGCTATACTCAGAGATCACTACCTTGCTCAGTCATCTTTAGAAAAGCTTCCTCCTCCTGCAGATGATTAACAAACAAACAAACTCACAGCTAGACAATAACAGAGAGTGAGAGACATTGCAACACTCAGCCCTAAATTGGTTATCTCTATCAAATCCCTCCCTAAGGCTCACCAAAGAAGAAGTGTAAAGTTTAAGAGCCAGAGGGAATGGATGACACCAAGAAATTAAGGTTCTCTAAATCATCATGATCAATGTTCCGATGAACTCACAGAGACAAAGGCAGCATGCTTAGGGCCTGTACAGATCTGCAGCATGTCCACCACATATATGTTACAGCTTCCAGTTTAGTTTTCTTTATGGGATTTCTGAGTGTTTCAACAAGTAGCTCTCTGATTCTTGCACCTACTCTTGAGTTCTTTTACTTCTGTTAGTTTGTCCTAACTCTGATGTGTTAGTTTTTAATCTTATTTTATTATTATCCCTTAGAAGCCAGTTTGTTTTCTAGTAAGAGACAAAAAAACATGTGACTCCAGATAAGAGGAAAATCAGGAGGAACTGGGAGGGATGGAGAGAGGGTAAATTGTAATCAGGATATATTATGTGAGGAAATCTATTCTCAATAAAAGGGAGTAAAATGTCAGAGAAGGGGAGCATTAAGCCAGCAATTGTAAAAGCTATAGAAACATCTTTCAACCACTAGATCAGAAAAGAAAGATCATGACGCTTCCTCAAAGTCCCAATTTCTAGAGAAACCATTATCTAACCATTTTAACAGATACCTAAAAAAATCCTACTAGCATAGCATGCTTGTTTTATCTAAAACCTGACTGTTACATCCTTTTATCCAAGCACTTTTTGAAAAATTATCAACAGTGATTATTCAATAACATAACAGCCAAAAGTATCAGTAACTACTAGAGTAGAAAAGAAGATGACTGAAACAAAAACAGTGCCGACTGGAGAAGGAGATATATCTACCCACAAGACTGAAAAGCTCTCTGCACACTCCTGGGAATCCAGGATGCCAGAAGGTGCAGAACTATGTTCATCTCAGTGCAAAACCAATCAGCAGGCTAAGACTAGAAGAATATATTATACTACACATAATATATTCAATATAACCAAGGGCATATATGAAAAAGTCACCGTAACCATCATATCAATGATAGTTTTATTTAGGCATATGCTTGGAACAGGGAGTGGCACTATTAGGAGGTGGGGCATTGTTGGAGTAGGTGTATCACTCTGAACAGCAGCTATAATATCCTTGTCCTAAGTGCCTGGAAGACAGTCTTTTCCTGTTTGCCTTCAGAACAACATGTAGAACTCTCAGCTCCTCCTACATCATGCTTCCCTGGATGCTGTCATGCTCCTACCTTGATGACCTCTGAACCTGTAAACCAACCCCAATTAAATGTTGTTCTTATAAGTGTTGCCTTGGTCATGGTGTCTACTCACAGCAGTAAAACCCTAACCTGGACAGGCATCAAAGTCATAGATTAATGCAAGAAAGTAAATAAGAGGAAGAAGTAAAAGTATCTTCATTTACAGATAATATGAGCTAATAAAGAGAAGCCTACACACAAAAAGGACAAATTTATCAAGGCAAAGGATACAAACTAAACTCAATAAAAATACTTGTTACACTATAACTGTAGTTTTGTTACTGTTATGAATCATAGTGTAAATACCTGATATGCAAGATATATGATATACCACCCCCAAAGGGATCAAGCCCCATAGGTTGAGAATCACAAAAAAAAAACAAAAACAAAACAAACCAAAAAATGTAGCTGAATGGTGGTGGCAGCGACCTCTTTAATCCCAGCATTTGGCAGACAGAGGCAAAGGCAGAAGCAGGTAATTTCTGTTGAGTTTAAGGTCAGCCTAGTCTGCAGACCAAGTTCCAGGAGAGCTGGGACTACACTACACAGAGAAACCATGTCTCGAAAAACCAAACTAAACCAACCAACCAAACAAACAAAAAAACCCCACAAAACAAAAATAAAATTGTAGTATTAGCTTTCGTCATTTATGATCTAATCTTTTATTCTAAATAAACATTTGGTTGGAGTTCCATTCTTTAAAAAAAAAAAAAACATATTCCCAAATTAAATAGATTTCAAAAGGAAATAGCAAGCTAGCAAAATTTCAAAAAGAAAATAAAAATACAAAGCCACTCAGTTAATTTGAGAAGAGAGAATTCTAAATTTACTTATGCCAGTATAATAATAATAATAATAATAATAATAATAATAACAATAATAACAATAAAGAGGGGATCACCAGTTATCCTCTTTGGAGTGACAGAGTCTTTAAACCCTGTGTGGCAATCCCTGATGCACCATCACAATGTCCAGGAAAGATACAGCGACCTCGAAGTCCAACTACTTCCTTAAGATCATCCAACTTTTGGATGATTAGCCAAAATGTTTCAGTGTGGGAGCAAACAATGTGGGCTCCAAGAAGATGCAACAGATCCACAGGGAAGGTTGTGGTACTAAAGGGCAAGAACACCATGATGTGCAAGGCCATGAAGGGGCGTCTGGTAAATAACCAAGCTCTGGAGAAACTGCTGCTTTATATCCAGGGTAATGTGGACTTTAAAGACCTTATCAAGATTAGTTGCTGTTGGCCAATAAGGTGCCAGCTGCTGGTGCCTTCACCCCATGTGAGGTAACTGTGCCAGCTCAGCACACTGGTTTGGGGTCTGATAACCTCTTTCTTCCAGGCTTTAGGAACCACCACTAAAATCTCTAGAGGTACCATTGATATTCTGAGTGATGTACAGCTAGCTAATAAAAACTGAGGACAAAGTAGTAGCCAGTGAAGCCTCACTGTGAACATGGAACATTTCCCCCTTCTCCTCTGGGCTGATCATCCAACAGATGTTTGACACGGCAGCCTTTACAACCTGGAAGTACTTGGCATCACAGAGCAGACTATGCATTCTCACATCCTAGAAGGTGTCCAAATGTTGCCAGTGTTTGTCTGCAGACTGATTACCTGACTTTGGCCTTAGTACCATACTCTATTGTCAATGGATACAAGTAGGTCCTGGCTTTGAGGAGACTGAGTACACCTTCCCACTTGAAAGGTCAAGGTCTTTTTGGCCAATCGATCTGCATTTGTGACTGCTGCCCTTATGGTTGCCACCACCACCACTGTTGCTGCTGCTGGCTGTTCTAACCAAGGCTGAAGCCAAGAAGAGCCAGAAATCAGGGGAGGATATGAGATTTGATCTCTTTGACTAATCCTCTCATAGCAACCAACTCAGCCAGCTTCATCTGAGAAACATAGAAATAAAAGCTTAGTTCTCTTTTAAAGGGGAGGAAGGGGAGAGGACTGAAAACCAAAGCAAGGCAAACAAAGAAAGAACCCAAAACTTAATTCTGCCTAACGTTAATACTAATTCCAAACATAAGCTTATGCAGGCCAAAGATGAGAAATTTCCACAATTGATTAAATACTGTGTTGTCCCTAGGGGGCAGCATGCTACTTTTAAAACTTCAGTACCTAAATTATGAACTTGGCATGATAGTCCAAGCCTCTAATCCCCATACTTGGGAAGTAGAAGCAGGAGAATCAGAAATGCTAGGTTCTACTGAACTATAAAACCAGCTAAAGGCCAACCTAAGCTCCATGATAGACTGTCTCAAATAAATAAATATTTAAATTAATATTCAGTACTAGTCTTAAACATAAGTTTCTGCTACACACACACACACACACACACACACACACACACACATATACTGAGCTTTAAAACTGGACCTGAAAGATATACATAGTATGCATACCTATTCAGTACTAGCCTTTAACATAACAAGTTTCTGGTACATATATCTACTGAGCTTTAACACTCGACCTGAAAGATTTTATATATATAGTATGCATACCTACTTACTGTCAACCTGTTCTTATAAATGGTCATAGAGAGATATTAACTTTATTTCTAAAGATGAAAAAAGAGGGGGCATAACCCTGACAACTTTACATGGCTAGAAAATGCAGTAGCTAGTGTTCCAGCCACTAAAGGCTGAAATCAATCTATCAGATGCCAAAGATTAATTTGTTTATTTAATCAACTAAGTAACCTGTGGTTCAAGAATTATTCAAAGCATGGCATCTCCTATAGCTCATATATTAGCTAACCAATATAAAGTACTTTAGAAATAATTTGGAGGGGTTAGGAATAAAGCTTGCCTTGCAGACAGAAGACTGGTTACTTGCTAGTATTGAAGAAAATGCCTTAATGACTTCTAAGACCATCAGAGGCTTTATATTCTATCTGATTTTCTTGGACTACTCATTCTAAGGACACTTCTCTCAAAACTCAGCTAGCATATCTCCCTCCCTCTGCCACAAGTTCATGAATAAGAGCTCCAATCTATAGCCTATGCTTGTGTCATGAGACACATAAACAAGCATGCCTGGAAAGGGTCCCTCTATTCCCCAAGCATTCTGACTCCCCAGTATTCCTAGCCCAGTAAGCATATATTATATTGTAGAAAAGTAAACAACAATCATTCCTGGGCCCTGTTACATTAGAATTCCTCACACATCGAATCTAGAAATCATAAAATGGCGATTGCTTCATGTCACTAAGTGTTGACATTGCTTTTTAGATACTAACTAGAATACTTTATTTCTATCACTTCATTCTTAAAACAGTGATAGTTCACTATTTTTATCTCTTTGCAGATGCAAAGATGTTCAACTAGCAGCCTACAGGCACCCATGGCTAAGGGTAGTTATGAATGCTACCCAACACAAACTGTAAACTTAGGTGGTGCATGGATGCCATCTAGATGACATATGGATCTGTAGGTTCATGTAACCTGAGGGCTGCTAGGGGATCCCCACCCACACTGTGCTATGCAGGCCTGTGCCCCACCATGGACTTCATGGATTTCGCAGTGGCCTAAAGTATTGCTCTTGCTGGTATTCACTAAGTTGGCAACTAGATGCAGTAGAGAACGTCCGTCCCCTTGGCTGCAGCAGTTTGCTCCAGGCCATGGCTCTCCTGGGAGGTCTTTAAAGGCAACTGCACACACAGATGTAAAAAACAAAAACGAAACTGTAAACTTACAACCTTGAGGGTTTTGTTTTTTGTTATTATTTTACATGTGTGTGAGTGTGTGTGTGTGAGTGTGTGTGTGTGAGAGTGTGTGTGTGTGTGTGTGTGAGTGTGTATGTGAGAGTGTGTGTGTGAGTGTGTGTGAGAGTGTGTGTGTGAGTGTGTGTGTGAGTGTGTGTGTGTGTGAGTGTGTGTGTGAGAGTGTGTGAGTGTGTGTGTGAGTGTGTGTGTGTGAGTGTGTGTGTGTGTGTGAGTGTGTGAGTGTGTGTGTGTGTATGTGAGAGTGTGTGTGTGAGTGTGTATGTGAGAGAGTGTGTGAGTGTGTGTGTGTGTGTGTGTGTGTGTGTGTGAGTGTGTGAGTGTGTGAGTCTTGTGCACAGTTCTCAAGCATATACTTTGAGATGAGAACACTGTTGAAAAGCTAAAAGGTTAGGCATGACAGCTAGAAGGATTAGGTGACTGGCCCAAGATTGTACAAGCAAAATTAGGAGAGGCACTTGAATACAGACCTACTTAATCACCATATCTTAATGACTTCTACTTCTGCAAGCTAAAATCATTCTTAATGTGTTTTTCTGTCACCCATGGAAGAATCTACTATTTGATCCATTGTATAATCTATTTCAACACTACTAGAAAACTGAGAACAGAAATGAAATCATTTCTATTTACATATTAAGAGGTTAGCCTAAATTGGTGGCAAACATCTTTAATCCTAGTACTTGAAAGGCAGAAGCAAGTAGATCTCTGAGTTTAAGGCCAGCCTAGAAATTAACAAGTTTCAAACCAGCCACATTAGCCAGGGTTTAACAGAGAACCTGTCTCAAAAAAAAAAAAAAAAAAAAAAAAAAGTTAAACTAAGATATAAAGAACTCACTGCTCCTATGTGTTGGAAGTTGGGGGAGGGAATTACAGGGGGCCAGCTTTTTCCTCCTGGTTAAAAACAACAAAAAAGTTCCTAAATTGACTTCCTAAGTAAGTCATTGTACAACAACAAAAAATGTTTTTGTTGCACAAATGAATGAAGGAGGCAGCAAAAACAGGGCATCCATTATACCAATTATTAGTTCTTAAAATAAATATTCTGAGCCGGGCAGTGGTGGGGCACGCCTTTGATCCCAGCACTTGGGAGGCAGAGGCAGGCGGATTTCTGAGTTCAAGGCCAGCCTGGTCTACAGAGTGAGTTCTAGGACAGTCAAGACTATACAGAGAAACCCTGTCTTGAAAATAGTAGATAGATAGATAGATAGATAGATAGATAGATAGATAGATAGATAGATAGATAGAGTTCTAGGACAGTCAAGGCTATACAGAGAAACCCTGTCTTGAAGATAGATAGATAGATAGATAGATAGATAGATAGATAGATAGATAGATAGATAGATAGATAGATAGATATTCTGAAGTTACTATGTTGTAGGAGAGCTTTAAAAGCAGCTGCAGAGGTCATTCCTTTTTAGTAACAACAAAAACATTTAGAATGCTTGGAAAGCCACTGAGATAATATCCTAAATTTTAACAAACACAGCTTCCTTGAGACAGCCACTCCATTTTTCTGAGCTATGATTTCTTCCTCTGTTAAGGGAATAGAATGAATATGACTAAACAGTTAAAATGTGGTAAATATGGCTTATGGATTTGTCTTTTAATGAGTACTGAGGACTGAATCCTGGGTCTTACATATGAACTCAAAGGCTCCAGCACAAAGAGAGATACCCTCAGCCTCAAATGGTTTTTAATGAATTTCAAGCTGTCACTTCTGGTTAATGCTTACCCACTGGACAGTCCAGGACTACATGAACTGCAAGACTACAGTATCTCTGCATAACCTAGTTCTAAAACTAAATCATTTCTAATGCCAAACTGTTTAAAAGTCTATTCTTTCAAAAACTGAATAAACAAATCTAACTGTGTAACTGGTAATACAACTACAACAAGGGAATGAAACAATCCTAGTAACTGTTAAACTTAATATTCTTAACCAGAGCTGATAAAACATTCCTGCAAGGAGGGGCCTGGAGAGATGGCTTCTAGAGGACCAGTGTCTGTTTTCCAATACTCACATGGTAGGTCACAACTGCAGTTTCAAGAGATCCAAAGTTCTCTTCTGGCCTCTGTAGGCATCAGGCATACACATAGTCACATAGTTGCATACACACACACATGCAGGCAAAACATTCATATGTACATAAAATAAAAATTTTAAAGCTTTTCCTATAAGAAGACAGATTTTAAATTTTTTCTTACTTTTTTTTTTAATGTACATTGGTGTTTTGCGGCAGGTCTATGTGAGGATGTCAGAGTCCCAGGAACTGGAGTTACAGACACTTGTGAAGAATCATGTGGGTGCTGGGAATTGAACCCAGGTTCTCTGGAAGAGCAGCCAGTGCTTGTAACTGCTGAGCCATCTCTCCAGCCTGAGCCAGATTTGTAAAAGTTGAGGTTTTACAGGTCAGGTGATCTCTATTGGAACAACTTAATTCTAGCATTATAGCATGCATTCAGCCACAAATAACACAAATCAGTGTGGTTGTGTTCCAAGCTCGGAATACCCAAGATACAATTCACAAACCACATGAAACTCAAGAAGAAGGAAGACCAAAGTGTGGATACTTTGATGCTTCTTAGAAGGGGGAACAAAACACTCATGGAAGGAGTTACAGAGACAAAGTGTGGAGTAGAGAACTGAAGAAACAACCATCCAGAGACTGACTCACCTGGGGATCCATTCCATATACAATCACCAAACCCAGACACTGTGGTGGATGCCAACAAGAGCCTGCTGACAGGAGCCTGATATAGCTCTCTCCTGAGAGGCTCTGCCAGTCCCTGACAAATACAGAAGTGGATGCTCACAGCCATCCAGAGCATTGGGTCCCCAAGGAAGGAGCTAGAGAAAGGACCTAAGGAGCTGAAGGGGTTTGCAGCTCCATAGGAGGAACAACATTATAAACTAACCAGTACCCCCAGAGCTCCCAGGAACTAAACCACCAACCAAAGAGTACACATGGTGGGATTCATGGTTCCAGCTGCATATGTAGCAGAGGATGGCCTAGTTGGATGTCAATGGGAGGAAAGGCCCTTGGTCCTGTGAAGGCTCAATGCCCCAGAGAGGGGGAATGCCAAGGCCAAGAAGTGGGAGTGGGTGGGTTGGTGAGCAGGGGGAGAGGAAAAAGGGTAGGGGAGAGTGTTTTTCAGAGGGGAAACCAGGAAAGGGGATAACATTTGAAATGTAAATAAAGAAAATATCCAATATATTAAAAATAATAATAATAACCCTACTGATAGTAAAGTTTGGATTTCACATGTTTTTCACAGGTCAGCAAATATTATTCTTCCTTAGTCTTCTTACAATTCACAGGCAATACAAAATAGGTGACCAAACTTGTCTTTCCTATCACAGTCTGCCACCACACCAACTTAAAATGTTGCAAGTTTTTTATTTTTAAATTTATATACTGGGAAGGGGGTTTTTACATGTGTATAGGTGCCTGCAGAGGCCAGAAATGGGTGTCAGATCCCTTAGAGCTGCAGTTACAAGTGGTTGTAAGCCCAATGGTTGCTAGAAACTCTATCCAGGTTCTCTGTGAGAGCAGTACACATTTTACATACTGAGCTATCTGGATGTGGAAGTCTGGACAACTCTCCTTTATGAACCATAACTTTCTCATCCATAAAAAGAGAACACTACTACTTACTCCACATGTTGAAAGAATTAACTGCAATACACTTAAGGGTTTTTTTTTTTTTAATGTATTATTTGCATGACTGGATGCTTTGCTTGCATGCATGCTTGTGTGCCACATGCATGCCTGGTGCCCATGGAGGCCAAGAGAAAGATCCCCTGGAACTAGAGTTACAGATGTTGGTGAGTCACCATGTGGATGCTAGGATTCAAACCTGGGTCCTATGGAAGATCAAGTACTCCTCACTTTTGAGCCATCTCTCCAGTCTTGCAGTATCATATTTTAAAACACCCAGTACAGCTCAACAAATATTAGTTTCATGCCTTTCTCTTTTTCTTCCAGCCTTCACTGTGGCTATGGAAATCAGGAGAAAGTCTTTGGCTGGGCCAGAAAATCTGAAAGGTTAGTTTAAGTCAGTCAGCATAAGAGGATTTGAGATAAAGTCAGTTACATCATAGTGAAAAATATCTGTGGGAACTCTAGTCCATACAGAAAGGGGTAAAGGAAAATTAGCTATATAAGGTAAAGGACCAAAAAAACTGAAGAACTTAAGTAATCAGAATTTGTTACCTTCATTTTATATTTACACAATTAAGTATGTCACCCTGTTTGAAAGAACAGAGAGAGGAAAGAAGTCTGTCTGTACATATTAAAGTCATAGTCTTCAAGGTAGACTTCGTGCAGAAAAAACTTTAATGTAAAATAGTATCATCAATATAGTATGCTAGTTTCCACATGCAAAAATAAGTGAATAATAATTTATATATGACCCGGGTGTGGTGGCACACGCCTTTAATTCCAGCACTCGGGAGGCAGAGGCAGGCGAATTTCTAAGTTCGAGGCCAGCCTGGTCTACATAGTGAGTTCCAGGACAGCCAGGGCTACACAGAGAAACCCTGTCTCGGGAAAACAAAACAAAAAATAAATAAATAAATTATATATGTTTTTACTTTCATAAAATAAATACTGTCCATGCCTTGAAAAGAAAAAAATAAATAAATAAAAATACTGTCCAAAAAGAAAAAGAGGCTACCTATAAAGAGTAGGAAAGGAGCAGCAGTAGTGTTCAAATTTCTCTACACAGACCTTTTTATATTATTTGAAATCTGAACCAAGTAGCCACATTACTGATTTAATAAAGGAAGTGAAATTCTAAAACTAATTGTGCCAGGAATGGTGACTCATACCTATAATCCCAGAACTTGGGTAGGGGGAGAGGAGGCAAAATGCTTGCAATCTTAAGTTAGGCTAGGCTATACAGTAAATTTCAAGCCAGCCTGAGATATGACATCTGTCTGAAAATAATGAATAAAATAAATCGAGAAGTCAGAGGGGTCAGATAATGCATACTGTTATAATTAGAAACTGATTAAATGCAGTGGCTATATTATTTGCATATAACTAATGATAACTAATCTATATCACTTCTAGCTGCACCTTAGATTTCAAACTTACCTAAATAAAGACAATATAAGCTTCTAAGAATGAATAAAGGTGAAAAGGGTCAGGCATGGTAGGTAGTTCATGCCTTTAACTCCAGCATTCCGGAGGCTTAAGGCTACCTTGGTCTACAAAGCAAGTTCAAGGACAGCTACCACTACACAAAGAAGCCCTGTTTCAAAAACAAAAAACAAACAAATGAAAAAAAGAAAGGAAGGATGGAAGATAAATAAGGAAAAATAAGGTTAACAAATGATGCTTGTATTACTCTAAAGACTCACTAAGATGACAATCATCTGAAATGGGAGCAGGGACCTATCCAAATATCTACCAAAATTAATTTAAGAGCAGTTTCTGATAGTGGATATTGCCACATGGTTTTGCTTATCTGTCTTCCAAATACCCTTTCTTTCCCTTAGCCCAGCAAATATTAAGATGTACGCAACCTAAAAATTGACGCCCTTCTTGATGCTGTCTCCTAATCTGATCTAGGCCTTCTCAATTTCTTAAAGAAATTTGTCTAGTAATAGAAATATGTCTATTATCTATAGACATAATAGACACATTATATCTTGTTTCCTCTATAGTGTTTCTTAACAAGACCCTATGTTATAACTCTTCTGCTAAAGCAATAAAGTCTCTAGTGAGTGTAAGTCACAATAGCTTTATCAACCACCTCTACATTCTAAAAAATTCACCTATTCTTAAAAATCCATAGAGCCTGAGATGAAACTCAAAGAACTTAAATGTTTAATCCATATATCAATCAAACAGCTGACTTTCCAAAATACACCTGAAAACCAATTAGCTAAGGTCACCAATAACTTTCCAATAGTCCAAATCACAGCATTCTGGCTTTTGCTTTCACTTAGAAGCAGTTGACACTTTCACAAAACTCTCTACTTTACCTTTTACTCAATAAGCAGACTTTCTTATATTCATTCAGTCCTCTTCCCATCTAAGAACTCTTAATCTTTCAATGATGATTAAGACCACATGGTTACCTTCATAAGCACTGACAAACAGAATATTTCTACAATGAGCTATAAACCCTAAACAACTTTAAATCCATTAGCTTCCAAATCAGACTTACACAGAAGTACTGAAGTACAGGAGTATAAAGATGCTTAAGCAGCAACAAATCTGAATTTGAAAAATTTGCATTGCTATTTACATTTATAGACCAAAAGGCACATGAATTTAAAAATTTATTAATTTGTATATTGTTTATGTGTCTGTTGGGGAGAAGAGTGTGTGTGTGTGGTGTGTGTGTGTGGTGTGTGTGTGTGTGTACAGACATGAATATAGATGCTGGAGGTCAACTTTGGGTGTTATTCTTGGGAACTGTCCACGTGTTGTATTTTGAGACAGGGTCTCTAACTGGTACCCGAGGACTTGCCAATTAGCCTAGGCTGGCTGGCCAGAAAGTCCTAAGAATCCACCTTGCTCCACCTACCCATTGCTGTGATCACAAACTTATGCAACCACACCTGGCTTTGGGGGTGCTGGGAAATGAACTAAGATCTTTGTAAGATCCTTGTGTGTCAACAGCTATGACTGAGCTGTCTCCTCAGACTGACACACCTTCCTGAATTTTACCTTTGTTCTCCTCCACGAGTAGGTTTAACATTTCTCTGCAAATTTTGGTATGATTAGAGAAAACACAATTAAGTGGGAAGTGATTACTGTATCTTAACAGCACTGACTTGAGGAAACATGGGCCTCAAAAGTGGCAGGGAAGGAAACACTATCCTAGGGTTACAAAAGTAGCACACAAAGTAACTGAGCAAGTAAGTAGTTACACTAAGGAATGGTGAGAACCAATTTCTCACTGATGGAAAAGACAGTCACAAATACAGAATGGGACATGGGTCAGTGGTGCTTGCCTAGCATGCCCGGGTCCTTGGGTCTAAACTCCAACACTAACAAAATTAAAACAAAATCAAATATAAACACAGACAGAGAGAAGGGCTAGAGAGGATTCTGAAGTGCTAGACGAAAACTGTTTTATCAATTTAAACAAACACACCAAGCGCCTATTTCTGTTTCTAAACACCTCCTCTTCTGAAAAAAAAAAAAAAATTCAGGATTCCTTGGAGAAAGTAATAATTGCACAGCTGGAACAGAAAAATAAGATAATCTCAGAATATGCTGTGTGATTAGAAGTGCGCCAAGGATAGAGACATGGCCAGAAGACACAGAGGTCAACTTCAAAGGCTTCCACTACAAAATCTGGAACAATTTGAGCAGTGAAATCAAATTTCAAATCACAGTAAGTAGTAAGAACCACCAAATAGGAACAGAATTCCATGAATAATATCTGTAACAACGAGTTTACCCCACACAAGGGTAAGCCTAAGTAATAATGTTTAAGCTCTGATGATAGGAACTGGTACAGTCTTGGGTGTCTCCTCACCTAAGAATAGCGAGTCTAGTATATATGAAGGCCCTAGAATTGATCCTCAGCACCATATTAAAAAAAAAAAAAAAAAAAAAAAAAAAAAAGAGTGGTGGTTAGAGATTTATCTCAGTGACAGCACAAGGCTTTGGGTTGGGTGTCCAATATGAGAACAGGAAAAAAACAAAACAAAATTCAAAAGGTTTTCACATTACCTGACTTCATATGATTTACACAGCAGAGACACTCAACAAGCATGAGCTAATAGTGTTCAAGGTCAAACATCACCAGTAGTGGGCCAATACTGTGTCTCTGGGTGGTTCACTAAGAATAGCACATCTTTCTGTGGCAAGTACTCCTGCCAACAATGTCCTTAGTGTGCATGTGAGCAGCCATTGGAGCATTTAACTAACAGGACATATTACAGAATAAAAGGGCTAGACTGTTTGAAACTGTCAAGGTCATTAAAGACTAGAAGGGTTAGTGAGGAATGATTCTGAACTGAAGAGGGGTAAAAAGAGACCAGTGAAACCGCTCAGAATGTAAAAATGACGCCACCAAACCTAACAATCTCTAGAATACACATGGTAGAAGAGAGTCAATTTCCAAAAGTTGTCTTCTAACCTATATACAACTATCTTAGCACACAGTAAACACAGAAAATAAAGGCCAAAAAAATTTTTTTGAGCAAAAGAAGGGAGAGAAATGACCGTGAAATACAATATATGATCCTAAATCAGCTTCTAAATTGGACTACAAAGGACAAAGAAATACCATTAGGACCATGGGGGAAATGTGACTGACATTTATAGATCTGAAGTTAAGTGTTGTGTGAGCATTTATTTCCTGATCAGGCAGTTTTGTGAAAGGCTGTCTATGTTTTGGTAAATATAGACTATTTGGGTATTTCTCTTTATAACATATTCTCAAATGGTTCAGAAAGACTTATCAGATTACAAATAGTGCGCTCATCAGAAATGTGGAGCTAGAGCCAGGGGTGGTGGTACAGGCATTTAATCCCTGAACTCTGGGAGGCAGAGGCAGGCAGAGCTCTGTGAGTTTGAGGTCAACCTCACCTACAGAGGGAGTTCCTGAACAGTCAGGGGAAACCTGTCCCAAAAGTCAAACAAACAAAAATAAAAACAAAAACAACCAAAAAACAACAACCACAAAGTGGAACTAAGGATGAGAACAGACCAGCAAAGAGATTAGGTAGTTTCATCAAAACATGATAGTGTTAAGAGGGCTAAGATGAAGACATGATTAGGTCAGTAGAGTTACTTACCTAGCATATACAAAGCCCTACATTCCATCCTCAGCATCACCTAAACCTGGCACAGTGACACATGCTGTAATCCCAGCATTTGGGATGTACAGACATGAGGATTGGAAGTTCAAGGTTGACCTTGGCTATACAACGAAATCAAGATTGACCCGCATCACAGGAAACCCGGTCTTTCCAAAAACAACAACAAAATAGATACAGCAGAAGAGAAGAAAGTATCAATTCTAATACCAGGGGAACCTCTGGACAGATGAAAGGCTATCACAACAAATGCCCCAGGCTAATCTTGTGTATACATATAGTATAGAGCTAGTTCAATGTTAAAATGTGGTTAAGGAGATTTCAGAAGCTCTTTAAGAACTTTCATTAGGTGTGAAATTACTTCAAAGTGTTAATTCTCAAAAAGTTCAGTGTAAACTTATGACAACCATGGTGTCAGCAAAACAGCTGGTTCATTAAATATATTCAAAAGTATTTGGCCCATCTTTTCCAAAGGAGAACTGCCAAAGGCTAAATCTTAGCACTAACTTCATTTTTTTCCTCCTTCTCGAACTATGTTTAAATATACTGTCATTCTTTATTTCCCCATCTCTAATTCTTTTCATACCTCACCTACACCACTATAACAACATTCTTGTCTCCTAATACCCTTATACAGCTTGGTACCACTAACTCTAAAATCAGGAACCCATACTTCTAAAACCTATACTTAAATTTTATTTGCTTATCCAAGTATCTGTAACCGCTGCCTATTGCTAATGCCAATTTACAAGGTACGAAAATGAAAAGGTATTTCACATACATATTCACACAGTCATACACAAAGAAAACAATGAACAAGTACTAAGGGTAGTGGGAATAGAAAAGAGAAAGTAAAAGACCTTTGAGCTAGACAAAGCAACTCAAACCTGCAGTCTCAGCCTCCATAAGGCTGAGGCAGGAGGACTGCCAAGAGTTTGAGATCAGACTGAGCCAAACAGTGAGACCCTGTCTTAGAAAGGAAAAAAAAAAAAAAAAAAAAAAGACCAAGACTTTGGCATGACCTTAATTTATGCTTACTCTAGGAGTTGGTATTTGTTTTATTTTTTATGGCATAGTAGAGATTCCAAGGTGGAGTGGGTTCTAAAACCGTACTTTTCTCAACTTGACATCAAATAAATAAAACAATCATTTTACCACTTGGATAGGCCAAGAGATGATTTAAAGTCAGAAAAAAACCATCCTACAAGTTCTTACATGCTCAACAGGAAGATGCATTCTAAAGGTCTAAATATGACCCCACTTGCCCAAGCACAAGAGTCTTCTAGCCTGGTTCCATCCCCTACCAGAGCAAACACACATAGGAACAAGAAACTATGCCCACTCAGAGATGCACATATATAACAGACAACTTGCATTTCTTTAAATATATTACATACCCTTTCACACTTCTGACTTTTATACAAGCTATTCTTTCCACCCTGATCAGTTCCAACTCACCCTTCAAGACCATATCCAAATGCCAAGTCTCATTCCTCCAGATCTTAATACACTGTCACTCTAAATTGTGTACGTGAACATGTACGATCAGCCTAGAATTTGAACTCAAAGGAAATATATCAAACTATATTTACCTTTATAGATAACACTGTTGCCACTATATCAGAAATTCAAATGTTTGATTAACAAGTAAAGGAATGTTTGCCATACATTAGTCCCCAATAAGGCAAATTTTTCAAAAATGCAATAATTAAAACAAGGTATAACTATTTTTTCCAAAATAAGAACATGTATGTTTTTGTCAAAATAGATATTTGGGATAATCTTGAACCATAACCCCAGCCCTCTAGTTTTAGACTGAGGAAATAAACTGGTTAACAACAGCCAAATGTGTTAGGTACAGTAAGTTATCTATCTGAATGTTTGAATTATCATTTAAATTATGTTCATGAACATGGTAATATAAAACAGAAAAAGTGGCTATGCCAATTGCCACTTACTTAAAGCATAATCCTAGATGCTTCAAATATGTACATTCTTAGTACTCTACAACAATTCAAAGCCACACTAGCACTCGAAAACCAGAGACAAAAAGACTGTATTTGTTCAAGGTAAGCCTGGGCTACATAATAAGTTTTAAGTCTGTGTTATAACATGAGGCCTTCTCTCAAAAACAAAACAAACAAAAAAATCAACTTAAAGGTCATATAATTTGCCAAGGTTTTTATAAGACCAGATTTTAAATTCATTTATTTGGCTCCAAAGTCTGTGATCTTTTTCTTATATTGAAGACCCTGCACCATGAAATGTTTCCAATATATTGTATTCAAAATTCTATCTTTGTCACAAAACTTTAACAAATACATACAAATGGGGGTTATGGGGGGGGGGATTGTTGCCTGGAAGGAAACAAAAATATCAATTCAAATGGTGGTTGGAGTAAATGCTAATCTTTTTTTAATTACAAATTTCTTTTAAAAAAATTGCTGAACAGAAGCTGAACTCATGAAACAATAAAAAAGAAACAACTCTTGTTTTAAATGTTCTTATACTTATTAGATAAAACTTACAAAAAGGGGGGAGGAGAAGGGAGGGAGGGAGGGAGGGAGGGAGGGAGTGAGTCTGGGGAGATGGCTCAGAGTTGGATGCTGAATTTTAATTCCAACACCTATCAAAAGCTGAAAATGGTGACACATAACAGTAACCCAAGCATGAGGCAGGGAAACAAGCTCACCAGCCAGTCAGTTTAGCCAGAACCACTAAACTCTAGTCCAGGATTAGTAAGAAACCCGGCCGGGAGTGGTGGCAGTGCACGCCTTTAATCCCAGCACTTGGGAGGCAGAGGCAGGCAGATTTCTGAGTTTGAGGCAGCCTGGACTACAAAGTGAGTTCCAGGACAGCCAGGGCTACACAGAGAAACCCTGTCTCAAAAAACAAAACAAAACAAAACAAAACAAAAAAGAAAAGAAAAAGAAACCCAACTATGAAAAAAATAAAGGGGAATAAGGACTGAGAAAGACATTGAAATGTTGACTTCTGGCCTCTACATGAACCTGCATGGGTTAGCACACATGTATACACATGTGAACACACTCATGAAAACTTTTTTTAATTGATATAAGAAAAATATACAAAATTATATCTAAACAAATAAACATTGCCCCCAAGGTACTTACTGCCAGGTCTGAAACCCAGATCGTTTTAACTGGATTATCTAGCAAAAAAAGTAAGTTCTTAAGTTCATACTTCAGAGATATGGATGAAAAATCAAAAAATGTATAAACTGAGGAGACAAGGGTGAAGGGGAAAGCAATGTTGTGTTTTAAGCAAGAATAAGAAATAGGGTAAGATCAAACAAGGAGAAGTTTTCAAAGCCCAGCAAACAGGTTAAGAATTAATTTGATAGGAACTGCTATATATTTTACATGGGAAAATGGCAAGGATTTTTTTTTCTTTCCTGTTGCTTTATGAGTCCACTCTCATGTACAACAGTTCTATTTTGTAAAGTTGCTAATCTTAAAAAAAAAAAAATGGGATTTTTAAAGATTCAGTTTTTATTCAACATGTAGTTCAATGGCAGAGCACTTACCTATCATCACCTTGGCCAGTGTGAGACAAATAAAAAGATAAAGTAGTGCTTTCACCAAATAACTGTGTATAGGAGTATGTGCAGAAATATTCTTCTCAAAAATAAAGTCTTTATATGAGTGATGAACTCAGTGGGGAGGGAAAACTCCTTCAGAATAATGCTTGTGAATATTAAATGCCACTGGTGTGTTCTAAGAAGTTACTGAACTTTAAAGCAAAACTGAGCCTTGGTAATCCCATCATTTTCTCAACAGGTTAAATTGAAGCTCAAGAATTAAGTTGTGTAAACCCATGGAAGACGGAATACCAGACCTCAGATTTTCTAGGAAGCAAGATCTTAAAGCTATGCTAACTCAGACCATGTAACAAGCAACCACATTTGGCTAAAAACTTAAATGACTAAAACAAAATGCAGCATCAACCTCAGTCTTTCACATAAACCGGTCCTACACTTCAAGTGTTCCACACCCTACACATGGCTAATGGCTACCATATCTACCAGAGAAGGGAAAAAATACTTCCCCCATATGTGTCAACTATACTTCAATAAATTTGGAAAAGAGGGCAAAGTAATTTCATCACTACAGAAAACTTAACTGGACTGCACTGCTCTAAAGAACAAGCTTTAGGGTGGGACAGGCATGGTTTGAATTCTGCTTGAACAGGAGCAAATGGCACAAGGTTGACATACAAGTGAACTAATAAACACACATTAAGAGTATATTTGATAGTTCAGTGAAATAACTTTTTTATATGTACACTGTCTGGAACTCAACAGATAATACTAACAGTCTTCCCCCTCTGGATCTTCTTTCTGTCTAGTACTCCACAGAACCTCCTGTGAGAAGACAGAAATAAGCTAGCCTCCCAAATTAATGCCTTCCTCTTAAGCATTCAGTTCTTACCAATTTCTTCAAATACTCATACCTTTCTTTCACTGTTTCTACCAGGGAATAATGAAATAAAAGATAACAGTGAATATAATAAACATCCCTTATATTTTATGACTACACCTAATTCTCATTCAAAGGCTATAAAATAAATTTCTAGACAACTGTTCTCCTATGCCAGTAAAGAATATTCTATATTACTTCTTCATTATGTTCCTTCTCACTATCTGTGCTAATTGAACACTACATGAAACATACCAATGTTTCTCTACAGTACTTTACTGGCCTCTTCCCCTCAAAAAAATCCAACTTCCAGAAATTAATCTTTAAGGCTTCTACTGAGCCAGTAAATTTAACATTTTTGAACTGTATCATTTAAAAACTTTGTTACATGCAAAAATCCAGAAAAAAATACCAAAACTCAGCTCAGTTTGTAAACCAGTATATTTCTATCAATAAGCAAATTTCATTGATGAGTAACAATGTCTATTTAGCTACATTAATTCATAATGCATAGACTTACATTCCTAACAAATTCACAAATTTTGCATTCCTAGTATGAAAAAAATTCAAACAGACCTTTAAACCATTTGCCCTTAAACATCTACCAAACAAGACTAGACTCCTACATGTTTTTTAAGGTTTCTTGCTTTTAAACAAAAAAAACTCTCAGAGGAGGAAAGAAGTGCTCTCAGTAAGCATCTCCTTTAAATTATCTAATTCGTATTTTGCTCCTTAAAGATAATTCACTCAAAAACCTAACTACTGGTCTCCCTTTCAGAGTTAAGGAAAGGCCATATATACTAAATAAATAATCCACACTATACATCATTTTAGAACTCTATTTGCAATACATAAAATTAAAACATTTCAGGTATACAAACCAGAGTACTTAAGAATCAACAGAGTTCACATAAGTTTTCTTAAAATCTGAAAAAAGTTTCTATTGCTATCACACAAAAATTTATTACTGTCTCATTTTATATACTAAAAAGGTGGCACCTATGCCTAAACTGATAAAAATCTTATTAATAAGATTCTATAATTTTATTAAAGTTCTTTTAAAAATAATATCCACAACTGGTCACACTAGAACCGTTCAAGTGAATCTTCCTGAGGCTGCATTCTAAGTACATCCGACCCAGAAAGTATTTTTAGCAAATGTGTTCAATAGATGCTGGTGTTATGCCTAGCTTAAATTAGAAATTAGTGTCATAAATTTAAAGCAACAATGTTACTAGGAACGTTTTAAAGCTACTAAATTAGGACATGGTGGGGGAGGAGAGAAGACTTGACACAATTTACCACCACCTAGAAGCCATTAGGAACCCAAGATGAGAACCAAGTGAGTATATTCAATCATCTGTTACTACTTTTGAGGAATCTCTGATCTTCTACCTTAACAAACTGTAACCAACTCAGTATTAAGAAAAACTATTAAACCAGTGATGATTCCTTGTGTTTAAAACAATCTTTTTAGCAAATGTTTAAGGAGCAGGTAAATACAAAACACTGTCATGTACTCATGTACACATACAAACATAACTACGTAGATCTTAGAAATCAAGATCACATTCATGCACATGTGCTATGACAAAATATGAACAAAGATAAGAATGCCATAAAAATGTGAAGAGACACAAAAATAGCTTCTGTGTTAATTGGAGCAGAAATGTATTCTGACAAAAAAGGTGGCATGACTGATCGTATGAGTGAATAAAATGGTTCTAGACAGCTCATAAGCTTCTCCTTGTAAACTGGCTTTTTCTTTAAAAGAGTATTAAATTTGTAATCCTCAAATTCAAGATTTAAATAATATATCTAGGTTATAGTCTACTAGGTACTCTGAATAATTGTTTAAGGTCATCCCTCCCGTTTTGGAAAACAAGTTTTCCCCTTTGACACACTTATGTTTGTTCACAAACCCAGGGTTCTCAAAAGGCTGCCATATTTGCCCTTCCAGTCTTCTAGTCTGACTTTACAAGTCAGATACATTAGCTTTTCTTGTTTTTCCTCCACAGCCATCTTTTAAATGTGACCAAATAACTGTGTTATTTCATCTGGACCCAAGATCTGGTCACACACTCAGTATTTCTTGAATTGCTTATTCCAAAAGTTAGGTATGACTAGTCCTCCTGGAACAGGCAGTTTTTAAAACCCCCTACGTAGTCCTTGTCCACACTGATGTCACTCTGTGATGCAAAGCCAAACATAAAGTCTCTGACATAAGTTTCAGGGAAACATCGATATGGATTATCATTGAAACTGTAAATTGTTCCATTACTTTAGAAACCCCAGCAAATGCATCCATACATGCATTTAACTACCTACACACACACACACACACACACACACACACACACACACACACACACATCTAGCTTTTCTTGAATCTCTGATTGAACTGATTTCCAGAAATCGTCCTGGGACAATTGAGGTGTCTACGCTTTGGTAAGCACAGTTCCTGTCCACAAAGGATAATCATACGCTCCATTTTTCCTGTAAGTAACTATAAAACAAACATTGACACCGAAACAAAAATGTAAAGCCAGAAAGCCACAAATGACTGTGCTTAACATTTTACAAAACCCCACAAACACCGATCTGTTCTTGACTACATACTCACGCTGAATCTAAACATCATGAAGGTAGGGACGATTCCAAAGCAGCATGAAAAATCTAAGTTCAGATGTTCTACATCTCAACTTTTTGGGCCCAACTACTGATTCCTAAAAGCAAGTATAATACTAGCAAGTCACAAGAGACTTTCAAGTTCAATGGAAGATAGCGTGTGTTCCTACCGCGTGCGGAAAAAAAATAAAGATGCTTATATGAGTCAATTAACCTAACATTAACAATTAGAAAAAAGAATCCCACAAATGAAATACTGAAGATTCTCCAGCCTTACCTTGAGTTTAGGAACATTTCATCTCCGCATCTATTCCACCCCTTCTCCCGTGCACTCATCCCTAGCAGATTTCAACTATAAACCCCAGGAAGATTCGAGTGCTCCGACCCACTAAGAAAAGGGAAGTCGATCGGGTAGTCTGGCCGCCCGGCTCGGCGAGCTTCAGGTGCGCGCCCACGACCTGCAAAGGGGGCCCAAACAGGCCGAGCGAAGGACCGCCCCAAGCGCCTCTCTTACCTTCGTTATCACAGCCGCGTCCTCCCGGCTGGAGAAAGGGGGGGGGGGGGGGGAATCCAAATACAAAAAGGCAGGAGGCCCCGGGCTCGCGGCCGGGTGAAAGAAGCGCGTGGTCCGCGTCGAGGTGCTCGCCCTCAGCGTCCCGAGAACAGCCGCCGCCACAGCGGCCGCGCCACGGCCGCGGGCCGCCTGCACCCCGTCATCCTGCGGGGCTGCGGCGGGGCTGGCGTGCGCGGGGAGGCGCGCGCTCGCACCTCGCGGCGAGATGAGCTAATCCCTTCACACGCGCCCCGAAAGTGCCGCGGTCCCCGCAAGCTGCGGGCCGAAGTCAAGTCTCTTTCAAGTCCCGGAGCCCCGATTTCTGACAGCTCCCGGGAGTCTTAAAAGAACAATGTCGCGTCCGCGGAGCAGGGAAGCGCGCGCGGCGTGAAGCGGCGGGTGACTCCAGGGAGGCGGCTCTGTGTGAGAGTGCAAAGGAGAGCCTCGGTCACCCTCCTCCTCCTTCTCCTCCTCCTCTCCTTCCTCCTCCTCCCTCGCCTCCACCGCCTCCTCCGTCTCCTCCTCCTCTCTCAAGCACACCCCGTCTCCGAGGCCGCAGCATAGCAACCGAACATGGCGGCTGCGCAGCCCCCGACCAGTCAGAGCCCCGGAACGGCGGCCTCGGCAACAGGAGGCGGTCTCGCGAGAGGTGAAGCCACGCCCTCTGCTCCGCCTCCTTCCCGCCTCCTACCCGGTTTCGGAGCGCGGGCGCCTGCCTAGAAGCACTGGTACTCACAGGTGCGAGAGAGACGGGATTTAGCGGGTTGGGAGGGGAGGGCGTGGCTCTGTGTCCACACCCCATCGCCAGGCAGCGATTGGTTCCTTGACTGTCAGTTCTGCCCCTCCTCCCTCTTCTAAGATGTACTTACTGACGGACTCTAGGGACACAAAAGAGGGGCAATAGCACAGAGTGGGGAAACTCGACCTCCTGGCATCAGGTTGTCCCAACTAAGTGCTAATAGAGGGTATAGGCTTTGAAGTGCAGTTTTCAATCAGTTCTCCTAAACATAAGGCCCTTGAAAACAAAGCCTAAGCAAAAGACGTTTCATGGATAAAACAAAGGATAGGTGCTTTCTGTGTGCAAGGAACACTGCTTTTTAAATCAAAGTCGTTCAATCATTTTAAGAATGAGGGTTGGTATTATCATGCCATGACCTTGAGGAGGGTATACCCTTAATATTTTCTGGGTAATACAAACTTGATGATGATAGAACATTCCTATAGAATAGGTGACCTCAACTAGGATCAAATGAAGGAAGGGTAAGTTGGGAGGACCCTCACATTTCCTCTTTGCTTGTTTTTCGTTTTTGTTTGTTTGTTTGTTTGTTTTACATTTCTTTATTTTGTATACACCTAAAATATGTGTGTCCATCTGTCTGTGTGTCTGTCTGTCTATCAGAGGACAAGGTTTGAGAGTTGGTAATCCTATGTGGGTCGCAAGGATTGAGCCAGACTTGGCAGCCAATTCCTTTCCTTTATCCTTTGACCCACCTCAAAAGTCCTTGACGTTTTTACCCACTTGGGGGTGGGGGGGGTGCCCTTTTCTGTGGCCAGGGTTCTTGTTAGATCTTAATCTCAATCTCTGTCACTAGAGACCTTATTTATAAAAAATGTTTTTCCTGGTGGTAGTGATGAATGCCTTTAATTCTGCCATTTGGGAGGCAGGGGAAGGTGGATTTCTGTGAGTTCCAGGCCAACTTGATATACAGAGCAAGTTCCAGGACAGCCAAGGCTAGACAGAGAAGCCTTGTCTTGAAAAACCAAAATAGATAAATAGATAGATATATAAATAGTTGGTTTGTTCAAAGGCCTCAGGAGAGAGCACTTGCCCAGTATATGTACAAGGTCCTCAGTGCCCAACACCCACATGCTACAAAGCTGCTTTTCTCCATGTTGACAAAATGATTTTACCGATAAGGAAAATCTGTTCAAAACTGTGGAAGACAATAATTTAAATTAATTTCTTCTCATTCTCATTCTGCTCCTACTCTTTCTTGTCCAGCTGGTGATGGACACTTGACCACATAGGAGGCTGAGGCAGGAGGATTAAGAGTTCAAGAACATCCTTAACTACACAGAAAGTCTCAGGCCAGCCTGTGCTCCATGATACCCTGTCTCAGAACCCAAGTGAGACAGGACAGCTCCAGGCGGTGCTCACTCGTTCTTCCCTAAGTCTGTATTCTTTCCTCCAGCTCTCCGTTTTGAAATCCTTTGTTTGTGGCATTGCTAAAATGCTTCTTATCTCACCTGGGTCAGCATTCATTCGTCCTTGAACAAAAGTTCAAAGAGAATTCGCCAGAGTCAAGCACCAAGTAATGATTTCTTCCTTCTGCAACACAGATGGCTCTAGGTTTAAACATCCCTTTAGTGCTTTTCACAATGTTCGTCTTACTACACAATCCTCAGCCCTGTGTGGGTATTGCTGATAGTCCGTGATTTGATCACTGCTATTACCTAAGGCAAAGCCTCTTAGTCATCTCTGCAGCCCTCAGAATGCCTGAGGACATTGCCTAGCAGGGGGAAATAAAGGCAGGGAAAGAACAAAACCTTTGAATCACAGGTGAGTAGGGTTTCAAGAAAATACCTGAAGTAGAGTCTGGCAAGAAAAGTCAGTCAGTAAACGTCTTGCTGAGCAAGCACAAGGACCTGTGTTCGGATTCCCCAGAGCACATGTAAAAAGCCAGGCATGGTGAGCCATTCACAGCTGTGCCACCATCAGCCCTGACTCTACCTCAAGACTGTCACTACTAATCATCACTAATGCCCAAAAGACATCCCCTGCCTGCTGGTCATTCTCTATTTTCTCCTCCCCAGTCCTTTACCAAGTCATAATCTATTTCCTGTCTCTATGTGTTGGCCTACTCTGCATATTTCACGTAAACAGAGTAACTTCCCAAACAGAGCCTTCATAGTGGAAATCACGGAGATGGGCCCTTTAACGTACCAGCATTCACTGTCATCCCTAGAAAATTCTATGTTCATCTTACACCTACCTTCCTGCATCCCTGAAAAAGAAGGAGCAAGGAATTGTCTAAGAGAGGAAGTGGAGGGGGACGGTTGCTTTACAGGCTGTGTGGCTCAGATAGTAGGATGCTTGCTTTAAGTGCGTCAAACCCTGGGTTAAATCTTTAGGAGAGCATAAGACCCCACATAATGACCCATGTGTGAAATTCTAGCACTCAAGACATTGAAGCAGGAGGATCAGAAATTCAAAGAAGTGATTCTCACTACGTGATGAGTTTGAGACTCTCAAAAAAAAAAAAAAAAAAAACTTTAGACCATGCCACATCTTCATATTTGCTCAATGAAGAATGAACTGGGAAATATGTTCATGCTTCTCAAATTTCTTTTTAAAGATTTATTTACTTATTTATTTTATGTATATGAGTACACTGTAGCTGTACTGATGGTTGTGAGCCATTATGTGGTTGCTGGGAGTTTTTAATTCAGGACCTCTGTTCACTCCAGTCAAGTTCACTCCTTCTGATCCCTGACCTAAAGATTTATTTAATTATTATATGTAAGTACACTGAGCTGTCTTCGGACGCACCAGAAGAGGGCGTCAAATCTCATTACGGATGGTTGTGAGCCACCATGTGGTTGCTGGGATTTGAACTCAGGACCTTCCGAAGAGCAGTCAGTGCTCTTAACCACTAAGCCATCTCTCCAGCCTGCTTCTCAAATTTTAATCTGTATATCTATCACCTGGACATCTTGTTTAAAATGCAGGTTCTAGGCTGGCAAAGATGGCTCAACACTTGCAACCAAACGTAATGACCTGAGTCCAATCCCAGGACCCCACATGGTGAAAGGAAAGAACTGATTCCTGAAAGTTGTCATCTGACATCCACAGACTTGCCACAAGACGTGCACATCACAGCACACATGTGCACAAACATACACTTATGGTACATTTTAAAATGTAAGAATTAGAGGTTTTAGCCTAGGTTTTAATCCCAGCACTCGGGAGGCAGAGGCAGGCGGATTTCTGAGTTTGAGGCCAGTCTGGTCTACAAAGCGAGTTCCAGGACAGCCAGGGCTACAAAGAAACCCTGTCTCGAAAAACCAAAAAAAAAAAAAAAAATTAGAGGTTTTTTTATTTAAACAATTTTTTTTAATTTTTATTAGGTATTTTCCTCATTTACATTTCCAATGCTATCCCAAAAGTCCCCCATACCCACTTCCCCCACTCCCCTACCCACCCACTCCCCCTTTTTGGCCCTGGCGTTCCCCTGTACTGGGGCATATAAAGTTTGCAAGTCCAATGGGCCTCTCTTTCCAGTGATGGCCAACTAGGCCATCTTTTGATACATATGCAGCTAGGGACAAGAGCTCCGGGGTACTGGTTAGTTCATATTGTTGTTCCACCTATAGGGTTGCAATTCCCTTTAGCTCCTTGGGTACTTTCTCTAGCTCCTCCATTGGGGGCGGGTCCTTTCAGCAAAATCTTGCTAGTGTATGCAATGGTGTCAGTGTTTGGAAGCTGATTATGGGATGGATCCATGGATATGGCAATCACTAGATGGTCCATCCGTTCGTCACAGCTCCAAATTTTGTCTCTGTAACTCCTTCCATGGGTGTTTTGTTCCCATTTCTAAGAAGGGGCAAAGTGTCCACACTTTGGTCTTCGTACTTCTTGAGTTTCATGTGTTTAGCAAATTGTATCTTATATCTTGGGTATCCTAAGTTTCTGGGCTAATATCCACTTATCAGTGAGTACATATTATGTGAGTTCCTTTGTGATTGGGTTACCTCACTCAGGATGATGCCCTCCAGGTCCATCCATTTGCCTAGGAATTTCATAAATTCATTCTTTTTATAACTGAGTAGTACTCCATTGTGTAAATGTACCACATTTTCTGTATCCATTCCTCTGTTGAGGGGCATCTGGGTTCTTTCCAGCTTCTGGCTATTATAAATAAGGCTGCTATGAACATAGTGGAGCATGTGTCCTTCTTACCAGTTGGGACATCTTCTGGATATATGCCCAGGAGACGTATTGCAGGATCCTCTGGTAGTACTATGTCCAGTTTTCTGTGGAACCGCCAGACTGATTTCCAGAGTGGTTGTACAAGCTTGCAATCCCACCAACAATGGAGGAGTGTTCCTCTTTCTCCACATCCTCGCCAGCATCTGCTGTCACCTGAATTTTTGATCTTAGCCATTCTGACTGGTGTGAGGTGGAATCTCAGGGTTGTTTTGATTTGCATTTCCCTGATGATTAAGGATGTTGAACATTTTTTCAAGTACTTCCCTGCCATTTGGTATTCCTCGGGTGAGAAATCTTTGTTCAGTTCTGAGCCCCACTTTTTAATGGGGTTATTTGATTTTATGGAGTCTACCTTCTTGAGTTCTTTATATATATTGGATATTAGTCCCCTATCCGATTTGGGATTGGTAAAGATCCTTTCCCAATCTGTTGGTGGCCTTTTTGTCTTATTGACGGTGTCTTTTGCCTTGCAGAAGCTTTGCAACTTTATGAGGTCCCATTTATCAATTCTCGATCTTACAGCACAAGCCATTGCTGTTCTATATTTAAACAATTTTTATTAGATATTTTCTTCATTTACAATTTAAATGCTATCGAGAAAGTCCCTTATACCCTCTCCCTGCCCTGCTCCCCAACCCACTTATTTCTGCTTCCTGGCCCTGGCATTCCCCTGTATTGGGGCATATAATCTTTGCAATAGCAAGGGCCTCTCCTCCCAATGATGGCCAATTAGGTCATCTTCTGCTACAAGAATTAGTTTTAAAATGCAGATTTTACTTCACTGAATTTGGGGTGAGCAAGAGACTCTGGGGCCCTGTATGGACTTGGCAGACAAAGTGCTCCTGTACCTGCAGGTTCTCGTTGAGAGAGAACTACATTTCTGTTCTCATTTAAGTTATATTCTTTAAAACAATTCATGTGTTTCCATGCCTCTTCTGAATGATCTGATGATAACCCCATTAACCAAGCACTCATTTGACTTTACATCTGGCCCTAGTTATAACCATAGCCATGAATTCCATCCCAAGAGACAATTTCATGTCAGCAAAACATTATCTGTCATGCTACATACATAATAGTATTAGAGTTTTACACTTTTTGGTTCAGTTTGTATATTGCTTACATTTTATAGCTATAAGAACCTTGTGAATACATATCTTATACCTAATCTAATCCTGTACCTAAGAAACATAATTAAGATAATTAAACAGTTGGAAGTTGCAAAACTTCTTCTTCTTCTTCTTTTTTTTTTTCTTCTTCTTCACCTTAGAACTGGCAAACATTACTGGATATTGGCAGACACTGCTCCTGACTGTGACTTTTTCCTGTGTCTGCAGTCTGCCCTTGGCTGTGCTTTGAGAGATTAAGAGCAAGAGCTCTGTCCTCACTTGGAATTAGTTGGCAGACAAAGATGACTGGGCCTTTTAGACTGGTAGCTGATGGCAAGACTTGTAACCCGGGTAGCTAGGCCCTGGAGGTAATAGGCGTTTGTTCTTCCTGTACAGCCAAACTCAGCCTCCTGGTTCTTGGCAGTGGCTCCACGCACCAACAGGGCTGGAGAGTCTTTGACTGGGTGTTATAGCTGACTCATAAGCTACCCTACCATCAGTGACTTGGAAGAACCTCTTCAAAATAAATGAGTAACACAACTCCAGATCACAAACTCAAGCCATAACTTCTGAAGTGTAGGATGAGTTGAAGGGCAGGCTGAGAAGTTGAGTGAGACCCTATCTCAGAATAGAGATACCGAGTCAGAGACCGAGGGAGACGGGCAAGGAGAAGGAGCTCAGAAGCTGAGATGGCAGCCTGGGGAGAGGTACTTGCCACCAAGCCTGATGACTGGAGTTCTATCCCAGAACCCACATGGTGGAAGGAGAAAATAGACTCCCCCAACTTGTCCTCCAAACGTCTACATTTACTCTGTGGCGTAAATGTGCACCCACACTCAAAATAAATGTAATGAGAACACGCACATAGCTCAGTAGTTGAGAGCTTACTTAGCAAAAGTGAAAGCCTACGTTTGATTTCCAGTGCCAGGAGAGAAAGAAAGACACCTTGAGGTCCATGAGGATAGCCAAAGCGGTGACTAGAAAGGAAAATTAGAACCCACTTGCTGGGACAGCTCAAAACGATATAAATTTAACTTTAAAACACATATATTAAAATGATTTAATTTTGTTGCCTAAGCTTCTGAGGTGAAGCATACATGGTACATGGATTTTCAGGGCTCAGGGGATGATTAATTCAGTGAAGTGCTTACCTTCCAAATGTGAAGACCTAAGTTTGGTCTCCAGAAGCCCCCCCCCCCAACACACACACACACACACACACACACACACACACAATGCAAAGTTTGGTGGCCTATGCCTATAACCCTGGCACTGACAGGTGGATCTCTGAGGTTCATTGGCCAGCCAGCCTACCCTAATTGGTAAACTTCAGCCCATTAAAAGATACTATAGCAGATAGCCTCTTTAAGGATGACACCCAAGGTTGTCACATGCATGTACATCTGCACACGTGAATGTATACTGATACATGCGCGCACACACACACACACACACACACACACACACACACACACCATGCCAAAAAAATGATACACAGACTTTTAAATGATTATGAGTATCACACAAGTCTCTGACAAGTGACCTCAGTTGGGTATCTATCTCCCTTAGCCATATGCTTGGGGATGAAGGGATTTGAACTTTTAAACTATCTGTAATCTTCATACCTAACTTAAAGCCAAGCAGTACAAACCAAGCAAACTTAAAGAATTTAAAGCTAAAAAAAAAAAAAAATGTGTCATCAGATCTGGTGGTGGTGGCCCATGCTGAGGCAGTGCATACCAAAGCAGAGGTTGATCGACCCCTGAGAGTTCAAGGCCAATCTGATCTGCAATGTGAGTTTCAGGACAGCCAGGGCTACACAGAGAACCCCTGTCTTGAAAAACTGAGACAAAATAAACAACAACAACAAAATACAACAAACAAAAAATGTCACGTTGGGTCAATAATTGGATGGAACCAAGTGTAGCTTAGTTGATAAAGTGTTTACATACATAGAAGTCACAAAATCCTGGGTTCAATACACAGTGTAAAACCTGCATGCCGTGTGCATCCCTATAGTCTCAGACCTGAGAGAGGGACATGAGGAGAACAGATCAAGCTTATGGTCAGATCCATAGTGAATCTGAAGCCCGTCAGGAACACATTCCTGTCACCAAAAAAAAAAAAAAAAAAAAAAAGGGGGGGGGGTGTCCAGATGTGGTGGCACACACCTTTAATCCCAGCACTTGGAAAGCAGAGGCAGGCAGGTGAGTCTGAGGGCAGTCTGGTCTACATATTGAATTCCAGGTCAGTCGGGGATACAGAGGGAGACCCTGTCTGAAAACACAACTAGAAACTACTAAGAGGCAGTTGGTCCTGAGGAGCTGGTTCTATTTGGTAAAGTGTTTGTCATGAAAGCGTGAAGACCTGAGCTCAGTCTCCAGAACCCACCAAAAAGCTGGTGGTGTGTGCCTGTAATCCGAGCTCTGGAGGTCTGGAGACATTAATATCTCCCAGACTCAACGACTTGCCAGCCTAGCCTACTTGGCAAGCCTCAAGTCCCAGTGAGAGATCTTGTCTCACAAACAGAGTTGACAGCTGTTGTAAGGAAAAACACCCAAATGCTGGCCTCTGGACTCTACACACATATGCAAACATGTTCATGTACACACACACACACACACACACACACACACGAGTGCATATGAACTCATCCTATTGTACATTGTACCCCCAACACCCATGTAAATTCTGGCTTGGTGTGGAGGCCCACCTGTAATTCCATCTCTGGAAAGCAGAGGAAGAACCCTCAGATATACTATCCCTAATACGCCAACTCTGGGTCCAATGGAAAGACCCTGATGTACCTAAGAGACAATCCTCTGTGCGTATTTGTGAGGGAGTAACTATGCCGGATTAATTAAGTTGTAAAAACTTACCCTAACTATATGTGGCACCACTCCATGGGCTGCTGTGCCAAACTGAATAAAAAGGAGGGAACAAGCTGAGCTTTGGGTTGTGCGGGGTCAGGATAAGCTCCTCATCTCAAAGTCTTCAACTTAATTACACCTACACAGTCCTTTTGGCTGTGTAACGCACATAATCACAGGTTCCGATGATTAGGCACCCGAGTGGCCATTGTTCTGTGTGTCAGGGTCTTCACCACTATTCAGTCTGGGATCATTCTAGTTTATACATTTAAATATTTGAGAGGGTTAATGACTTCGAAAATGAACGTTGTAAATTTATTTTTTAATAATGTGAATGTATCTGTGTGTGGGTCTGTGCACACCAGTGCAGCCTGTGGAGTCCAGAAGAGGTACCATATCTTCTGGAGTTGGAGTGACGGGAAGTTGTGAGGAGCTGGATGTGGACTGGGAAATGAACTTGGTCCTCTATAGGAGTAGTGCATGCTCTTAACCCACTGGGTCAATTCTCGACCCCAAGATGAACATATACTTAATTATATGATTTCAAAATAGGGGAACCTCAGATTGTGACTGAAATATTAAATTACATCAACAGCATGTATAGTGCCCCTAATGCAAGATTAATGTATGATCTGCTCCCCGAATGTGAATATAATGTGTATAGGTACATTTATTTAGAAGACTCTGATGTGCAAAAGGTAAGCCGTTTAACCTTTATCTAAGTCTTTGTAATTAAACATTAATACAAATATTCTACTATTCATTTAAAAATCCCATATTATTCAGTACTGTATAGATGTTGGGATTATAGATAAGAGGTAGGCCCTGTCCTCCAGACAAGTTGTCTTAGTGCTCTGTTGCTATGAAGAGACATCATGACCATGACAATTCTTATAAAGGAGAACGTATAGTTGGGGCTTGCTTACAGTGTCAGAGGTTTAGTCCATTGTTTCCCTGGTGGGAAGCATGGTGGTGCTCAGTCAGACATGATGCTGGAGAACTAACCAATAATTCTACATCTGAATTCTCAGGCAGCAGAAAGAAAGGACATGGGCCTGACATGAACCTCTGACACCCCAAAGCCCACTCCCAATGACACACTTCCTCCAACAAGGCCACAGCTACTCCAATATCCCAATAGTATCCTAATCCCTCTCAACTCCCTACTGACCACACAGTTAGATCTGTGAGCCTGTGGAGGCTAATCCTAGTCAAAACACCACACAAGAATTTCCCTGTTTTATTTGTTTGGGTTTTTGTTTGTTTGTTTTGGTGTTTGTTTGTTTGTTTGTTTTGATATTGTGTCTCCCTGTGTAGCTCTGACTGCTTTAGAACTTACTATTTAGATCAAGCTAGCCTCAGATTCACAGAGTTCTACCTGCCTCTGCATTCCAGGTGCTGGGATGAAAGGCATGTGCCACCATGTCCAGAATATTTTCCATTCTTAAGATTGTGACTTAGTTTATGGGATCAATTTGGAGAACTGTCCATGAACTGCATTTTTAGAAAATAAAAAGTGAAACAGAACTAGAATAAACAAGAAAATCTTAGAGTGCATTACATAAATGATAAGCATGGTCTTGTGAGAGTTTTATAGATTGCAGGGTAAAATATATATTGTTCTCAATTACTTTAGGTGTGACAGTCCAGGATGTGAGAGTGTCCCCTTGAAGGGACTACCAATAAATAGAGGTTTGGAGATGGCTCAGTGGGTAAAATGCTCTACACGTATGCAGGAGGACCTGAGTTCAGATCACTAATACCCACACAAAAAACTGGGCATGGAGATATGCCTTTGTAACCCTGGTGCTGGTGGGTAGAGACAGGAAGAGCCTGTGGTCTTGCTGGCCAGCCAGCTAGCCAGTCTAGCCAAAATGACAAACTCAAGGTTCTGTAAGAGAGCCTGTCTCAAACAATAAGGTGGAGAGCAACAGGGAACACAGCCCAAAGTCAACCTCTGCCTTTCACACATGCCCAAACAGGCACACACACCCGCATATATGTACTCACATATATGCACCCCTTACACACACACCCCAAATTAGAAGAAAAAGTATGTTCACAAATTACTCTGAAAACCTGATGAAGACAAAGTCATGGTATTTCTCAAGTCATTATGTCATCATAACCTAGACCAAGGTATGAGATAGAAATTTCCATTCCATTATTCTCAAGTAAACGAATGGGGTGAGCCACAGAAAGAGAGCAAATGACTAGTGGATTCTTCACCTTTTATTTGTTGGTTGATTTCTTTGCAGAGCTGGGAATGGAGGACAGGGCTCCACACATCTGGACTAAGTACATCACCACATGCACAGCCCTCCTTTGTTTTGCATGGCTTCCACATGGAGGTGGAATCCCAGCACTTGGGAGGCAGAGGCAGGCAGATTTCTGAGTTTGAGGCCAGCCTGGTCTACAAAGTGAGTTCCAGGACAGCCAGGGCTATACAGAGAAACCTGTCTCAAAAAACCAAAAACCAAAAAAAAAAAAAAAAAGAAAAAGAAAAAGAAAAAGAAAAAGAAAAAGAAAAAGAAAAAGAAAAAGAAAAAGAAAAAGAAAAAGAAAAAAAGAAAGAAAGAAAGAAAGAAGACGAAGAAGAGAAATAAATGCTAGAAGGTCTGGAGATGTAGCTCACTGGATACAATGCTTGTCTAGCAAGCAAGAAGCCCTGTGTTGACTCCAGAGCCCCATATAAGCCAGTGGTGCAAAGGAGCAGGAAATAGAATCAAGATGCTCGTTAGGCCAAGGTCAACTTTGTCTACAAAGTGATTTCAGGCACAGACTGGGTTGCATACGATCCAGTCTCAAAAAAAAAAAATACAGAAGAAGAGGAAGGAGGAGGAGGAGAAGAAGGAGAAGGAGAAGGAGGAGAAGGAGAAGGAGAGAAAGAGGGAGGGAGGGAGATAGGAAGGGAGGGAGGGAGGGAGATAGGAAGGAAGGAAGGAAGGAAGGAAGGAAGGAAGGAAGGAAGGAAGGAAGGAAGGAAGGCAGGGAGAGAGGGAGGAAAGGGGAAGGGAGAAGGGAGAAGAAGGGAGAGAAGAAGGGAGAGAAGAAGGGAGGAGAAGGGAGAAGGGGGAAGGGAGAAGGGGGAAGGGAGAAGGGAGAAGGGGGAAGGGAGAAGGGGGAAGGGAAAAGGGGGAAGGGAAAAGGGGGAAGGGAAAAGGGGGAAGGCAAGGGGGAAGGGAAGGGGGAAAGGATGGTTAGATCCTCAAGACAACGTTAGGGACCTTGAATGACATCCAGGGATCTTTTAAGCACTTAGAAGACAGCAACCTAAGGAATCTCCTTCTTATTAGGTGAGGTTTTGTTGTTACATAGTTTTCTTTGAAAATGGGATGGAGAGGAAGGGCAAGCCCCATCCCTCTACCGTATGTAAATGCCACTGTAAGTCAACACCGGAGGTTTATTGGTCTGGGCTCTTTATGTGTTGACCTTTTCCACAGAAGCTTGGAAAATCTCTGCCCATGTTTGTATCATGTAGATCAGCACCTAAAAGGCACTGTCAGGAATGCTTCTGGTGTACAATAAGCACTTGCCGAGGGCTGCCGGCCTGCTTCAGTGGCACATTCAACCTATAGACATTGATTGGGCACGGTGATGTTGAAGATTGCTATCCCCGACTGCTTGTTACCAACATCTACGTGTTCTTAGTAACTACAGACACTCCACTATAATCAACCCCTACTCTCGTTTAACTGACCACGGTAGAACAGATGGGGTTCCCTTTCTTAAAATGTGTGTGTGTGTGTGTGTGTGTGTGTGTGTGTGTGTGTGTGTGTGTGGATGGTACATGGGTGCAGTTCCCTTGGAGGCCAGAGATGGTGCTGGAGCTCTTGAGGCGGAGTAGCAGGCATTTGGGAGCTGCTCAACGTGGGTGCTGGAAACTGAACGACAGTGTTTTTTGAAGAGTATTAGCATTCTTAACAGCTGAGCTAGCTATACACACCATTGAGGTTTCCTTCTCTGAATATCAATGTAGATTTTTTTTTCCCTATCACCCAGGAGATTCTACTGTGCAGCAGAGTTTCCATCTGGACAGGTACCATTCCCACACAGCATCCATGTAAAACCCACCATGACCCTCCAATTATCCTGCAACTACTGGACCGATCATTTGTGACCCTATACTTTTTGTTTGTTTGACCGATTTTTTTTTCTGACACCGGGTCACCTTAGCCCAGGCTGACCTAATACTTGCTGTGACACCGGGTCACCTTAGCCCAGGCTAACCTAGTACTTGCTGTGACACCGGGTCACCTTAGCCCAGGCTGACCTGGTACTTGCTGTGACACCGGTTCACCTTAGCCCAGGCTGACCTGGTACTTGCTGTGACACCGGGTCACCTTAGCCCAGGCTAACCTAGTACTTGCTGTGACACCAGGTCACCTTAGCCCAGGCTGACCTGGTACTTGCCCTGTAGCAAAGGATGAACTTCTCACCGTGTGTCCTCTTTGCACTTAACCGAGGTTACAGACATACATGGCCACAGCGCCGGAGATTAAAAGCAGGGCTTTTGTGTATGCTAGGCAAGTAGCAGAATCCTATCTCTATCCCCAGTGAACCACTGCTTTTATAAAATATAAGTAAAAATGAATTACCATACATGAAATGCAAAGGCAGTGACATCTGATGAAACCCAATCATCTTTTGTTATTAAAGTCAATAGAAGTCAATTACTGATAACTTTCTCTAAAAGGTTCTTACTGCTTATTCTCAGCTCTCTCTCTCTCTCTCTCTCTCTCACACACACACACACACACACACACACACACACAGAGGGAGAGAGAGAGAGAGAGAGAGAGAGAGAGAGAGAGAGAGAGAGAGAGAGAAATACATATATCTGTGGACCTCCGGCAGAACACTTAACAGCATTGCACACTGAGTTAGATTGCTTTCATTACTTTCTTTATGGAAATGGGCCAAGGAGAAGACAGGGGAGATGGTCAAACATAAGTAATGAGGTCAGTGGGACACAAGGTGGGTCTCACTGCCTTTAAGGAACAAGTCTAGGGCTAGAGAGATGGTGGCTTGGCAGTTAAGAATGTGCACTACTCTTGCAGAGAACCAGAGTTCAGTTTCCAGTCCTATCTATAATTTCCTTTCCAGGGGCTCTGACACCTCTGGCATCCCTGGGCACCTGGACACACCTCCACGGATACACATGATTAATAGTGGTAATCACTGTGGAGCAGGCCTGCCAACTCCTCACCAGAGCATTCTTGGCAGCTACAAGACCGTTGGGCCTGAGTTTTACAGAGCCCAAATTTTGATCTTACCAGAGCAACACACACACTGAGCAGGCTCTGGATCTGTCATATGCCAGACTTTTGAAGACCGTTTTGGTGTTGTTCTAATCTTTGTTTTCTCAAGACAGAATCTCATGTAGCCCAGGCTGGCCTGGAACTTCCTATAGAGCTGAGGCGAATCTTGATCCTGGTTCACTCTGTCTCACCTTCCTTTGCTGGGTTTACAGGTGTGGGCCGCCAAGTCAGGTTTGCTGGTGTTGAGGACCCAAACCAGTGCTCTCCTCGCCAGGCAAACTTAAGTCAACAGAGCCCATCCCAGCCCCAGTGGGCTAAAAGTATACACTGTTCTTGCAGAGGACTAAAGCTCAGTTGCCAGCACCAACGTCAGGTGACTCATTTTTGTGACTGGAGATCAGAGGACATATGTGGGGGTCAGTTCTCTCCTTCCATCACGTAGGTCCTGAGGGTTGAACTCAGATTGTCACGCTCTGCCACAAGTGCTTTTACCTACTGAGGCATCCCACAGGCCCAAACTCTGTTTTTATTTTATTTTATTTTATTTTATTTTATTTTATTTTATTTTATTTGAGAGAGAGAGAGAATATACTCACAGAGAACCAAGAACAAGTCTTCAGGTGTCTTTTCTCAGGCATCATCCACCATTGATTGATTGGTTGGTTGGTTGGTTGATTGATTGATTGATTGATAAATAGCCCAGGCTGGCATTGAAATCACAAGTTCATACCAGTATGCCCAGCTTTTCTCTGCCCCCTGCCACAAGGGTTCTCAGGGATCAACCGAATTCGGGCCCTCCTTTTTAAGCTTTCTTTGGTTTTAAACAGAGTTGCCTTGACTAGATAGACTTGGTGACTTCGAAGTTTTTATTGGCAATGTATCTGTCAATTGTATTTGTGCAGATTTTGACCACAGATAACCTCATCTGTCTTAAGCTGATGACCCGTACCTTTTTATCTATCTTTGTTTTTCAAAAGTTATTATATTTATTTGTGTGCCTTGTGTTTATGTGTGTGGGTGTTCACACACATAGTATAAGTATAGACATCAGGGGTCAACTTTTAGGAATTCATTCTACCATGTGTCCCAGGAATCAAACTCAGATTGGCAGGCTTGGGGACAAGCATCTATCTGCTGAGCCATCTCACTAGCTCATAGAATCCTGCCCTTTGGATTATAATAGCCAAATCCCCTTTCTTTGCCAAACTCCTGTTTACTTTTTAGATTCCAGCCCTCACCTTGACTTCTGCATGATCCCCCATCCCCCACCTCCAAGTCTCAACTGCTCCATCTAAACCCATAGCTTGATGACACAATGGAGCAGTCCCACCCTCACTGGGGGACTTTCAGGCTTCATGGTCCTCTGTGGTATAGTGACTCTTTCAGTTACTCTCAGTTCCTCAGATCGTCACATGGTGCAGCTAAAGGAAGGGAGTGGTGTCTGACGCTTTATTTATTTATTTATTTATTTATTTATTTATCTTCTTTGGGTGCGGGTGTGCATGCCATGGTGTGACACTCATGTGGGGGTGAGAGAACAGCTTTCAGGAATCAGCTCACCCCTTCCGTGAGTCCTGGGGATAGAATTTAGCTTGTCAGGCTTGGTGGCAAGAGCCCTTGAACTTTGAACCTGTTGTACCATCTCATCAGCCCCTAATAAAGGATTCTCTAGTTCTATTTCCATCTCCTCCACAGTAGGAGATGTGGCTAACTTCTGAGACTGTTAAAGGTTGGTGGTGTAGGACTGGTTACTACACCATTGGTTACAGTGTTACAAAGGATTATTGTCATAATAATGCAGGAATGCATGAGCATTAACTGTGGCGTGATGAATGGGTATAAGAAGGGAGAATGACCATGAAGCCAGTGGTTTAAGAAAAATTAATTTCATGGTGTGGAGTAAGGAGAGATTGGATTTAGATTGAGGTTCACCCTGGTAGACCAGCTGCAGCGGTTACAGTATCTTCCCCTGCAGGGTGTCTGTGCCCAATCAGATACATCACCCACACCCTTCCCGTGCCACGGGATCAGTGATGTGGAGTGAGCTCTGCTCTGTGCCTGAGGTGCAGGGGAAAGACATTCAAAAGTCTGTTGCAATCACCTAGATGTGAGATACTGGAAACCTGATGTGTTATCATGACATATGTCCCCAGCTTTCAGATGCGTCTCCACTTCTATCTCTGAACTTTTGCTGGAGGTAAAGAAAAGCTTCTAGTGGGTCACCTAGGTGAGGTCTATGTCAATGCTTACTAAGTCTACTAGGTTCTCAATTGTTATAGTGTTTTTCGAGACAAGGTTTCTCTGTATAGCCCTGGCTGTCCTGGCACTCACTCTATAGACCAGGCTGGCCTCGAACTCAGAAATCCATCTGCCTCTGCCTCCCAAGTGCTGGGATTAAAGGTGAGCGCCACGACTGTCCGGCTTTATTGGGTTCTTACACCTATCACCTTTCCAACCCTTATTCCACCCTAATCCCTTCCATCCCTAGATAGGAGAGGAAGAAGGTTAGAGGGGCAGGGGGATTAGGTCTCTTTAGGTTACTTCCTGATGTTCAGGACACTGGGTTCTTGAGGCAAACCCAATCTTCGTCATCAGGATATCTCCAACCAGCAATCCAGCAATCCATCAACAGCAATCCAGCAATAGCAAACCAGCAATCCAAAAAAAAATGCAGCAGCTTTGCCTATGGGCTTTACCTATGTCTACCACTCACATATATAGGCGAGGGCCAAAATGATGATTTTTCAGGTCCTCACAACTGCAGGGAAGTGCTCTCTTTTCTCCCTACTTGTGAGAGAATTCTTCACCCCATTTCAATTGACTTATCTCTTCTTTTGCTGTAAAGGTCCTTGAGGTCCTTCCACAGCCTGAATGTTCATCCTCTGTTAGATGAGCAACTGGCAAAGACTCTCTCCACTCTGCATGTCCCCTGTTCACTGTGGACAATGTCCCCCTTTGCTATGCAAAGCCTTTTGATTTTATGTAAACTTAAATTAAATTGTATTTCCTCCATTTATTGCTTAGAAAATTCCTTGAACACCCTTATGCTTTGTTTCCCATCTACTAAGATGGGAATATGCCTGGCAATTCTCCAGCTCTGGTCCCTACTACATTCTCTTCCCCATAACCAAATCCCATTAGGATCTGGCCAGACAGTACTGGGAAACCCTTGTCTGGCTGCAGAGTCCTTGTCATATCTCTCCAGCCATTCTTCTGTCCAACTTAATGGGAACTGAGGCTGACTACAATGTTCAGCATAGCTGCGGAGATATCACAGGCAAAATCACCTGGAGCCACTCGGGAGGGACCATTTGGCATTCTGAGAACCCAACATGGTCCAAAGGGCCTAATGTTTTCTTCTATGGTTCTTATTTTCTTATACCTATAAACCTCTACAGTTCAATGAAAACAGAGCCTGGGAGGTTTAGACAGCATTAACAGGGAACCACTAGTAAATACAAGACTAATGGAGTCTTTTGAGGCTCACAAAAGGCAGTGATTGAGCTTCTGTGATCAGCATCAGTCCTCTTCTCAAACCAAGAGTTTTGGGGCTCTTGGGAGACTTAATGCATAGGCAGAGAAGCAAAACTGGAAAGGACTATGAGAAGGGGCTGAGGGGAGGGGTGTCCTGGCGGTATAGCTCTTACATGGCCCATGTTGCATTGTCCAGCCTGAGATGGGGGAGTTCAGGAAAGTGAGCTGATCCTTTTTACACTACAGAGGAAACCTAAAACTCATATGCATGTATACAGGAGCAGTTCATCCCTGCCAAGTGAGACTTCAGCATGTGTGGTGGTTTGAATAGGTTTGGCCCCAATAGACTCATCTGTTTGAATGTTTGGGCCATGGGGAGTGGCACTATTAGGAGGTGTGGCCTTGTTGGAGGAAGTGTGTCACTGTGGGCTTGGTCTCCTAGTGCTCAAGCTCTGACCTGTGTGTGTAACAGTCTCTTCGTGGCCACCTGTGGAAGACAGTCTCTGGCTGCCTTCAGATCAAGATGTAGAACTCTCAGCTCCTTCTCCAGCACCTTGTCTGCCTGCTGGCTGCCATGTTGTCTGCCATGATGATAAAGGACTGAACCTCTGGAATTGTAAGCCAGCCTCGATTGAATATTTGCCTTTCTAAGAATTAATGGTATTTCTTCATAGCAATGAAATCCAAACTAAGACAGTGTAGTTAATGAAGGCGGTGTAACAGAGAAATCTGTATGAATAAAACTGTCAGACTCGTTAAAGTGGTGCTCAAACTCCCTATGAACAAAATGATGGATTTCACTTCGGTGGTTTTTCTCTTTCTTTTTCTTTTTTTTTTTTTTAATTGAGTCATTAAAGCAATTAGTTCCTGGATCAATTCAGTGGAAAAGAAAAGCACCTTTGCAGCAGGAGATGTTTGGCTTCGGTAGTGGAGGACACCCTACTGGCTTTATACTGACTACAAGTTACTTATATATACAATGATAAATCAACTAGCCCTTAGATTGCATGTCTTCCCAGAAAGTAATATGTAATAAAATTTTTAGAGATTACATGTATATTTTCTGATGCACATAATTAAATAAATGCATTAACTCAAATAATCACCAGTCATGGAGTATGATCCCAAAATGACTAAGAATGCAGTTTCCAAGTAAAGTGCTTACTATACAAGCATAGGACCCGAGTTTGAATCCCCAGCTCACAGGTGAAAAACCAGGCATGCCTTTGCATGCCTATAAGCCCAGCACTGGGAGGAAACAAGAGGATCTCGAGAGCTTGCTAGCTTGCCAGTCTAGCCAAAACAGTGAGCTTCTGGTTCAGTGAGAGGATTGAGAAAGACATCCAATGCCCTACTGTGACCTTTGCATGTGTACACCCAGGCGTACATACCCACACACTCACACTTACTGGGTTTTTCTTTTTCTTTTTCTTTTTCTTTTTCTTTTTCTTTTTCTTTTTCTTTTCTTTTTCTTTTTCTTTTTCTTTTTCTTTTCTTTTCTTTCTTTTTTTAGGACCTCTGCTTGCTCTGGTCAACCCCGCTAGCTCCAGTCAGCCCTGCTCACTCAGTCCCTGCTAGCTCTGGCCCAAAGATTTATTTATTATTTTATATATACGTAAAGTATATATTATACTATATACAGTATATATACTGTAGTTGACTTCATATGCACCAGAAGAGGGCATCAGATCTCATTATGGATGGTTGTGAGCCACCATGTGGTTGCTGGAATTTGAACTCAGGACCTTCGGAAGAGCAGTCAGTGCTCTTACCTGCTGAGTCATCTCGCCAGCCCCCCACACTCATACTCACGTACTGCACACACTTACTCCACCCACCCATTCCCAATCAGTGGAGGCCCATCCCAATAGGCCACTTCCTGTGTGTGGCTACACATCATTGGGAACACACCATACAGAAGTTTGATTTTTTCTTTATAGGCTGGACTGTTCACAGACCCATAAGAAGAGACCACAAAGCAGGGAGCAAAATGTGTAAGACCTACTCACCTCTTCTTTTACCACCAGCATTGGCCTACATGACAGATAGAAATCCCAAGTATGATAAAATGTGGGAATACATAGTATAATCCAAGCTCATTTGTGTTAAGAGAACTGGGAGTGTGAAGTCAACACATCATTGATCCTAAAGTGAGTGGCTTTAAGAAATTAGATACCAAAGGACAGAGGACATAAGCCATTTGGCAGAGTGTTTTCCTAGCATGCAGGAGGCCCTGGGTTGGATCTCCAGCGCTGCACAAACTGGTGTGGTAGCGTACAACAGCAAGCCCTGCACGAATCACTCAACACCTTGCCAAAGGGGTTGAGAAGACAACTCAGTAGATAAAGTGATTTCTCTACAAGTGTGAGGACCACAGTCCAGAACACCAGAACCCAAATAAAAAAGGAGTAGCTGTGCCAGATGCTCATAACCCTAGTGCTGAGAGGCAGAGATGAGATTCCCCAGAAGAAGCTAGCTGATAGACTACCTGCAACCTGTTCTCCAAGTTCATCAAGAGATCCTGCCTCCATAGACAAAGTGGAGAGTGACTGAGGAAGACAGTGGACACAGTGTTGGCTGCCACATATATGCACACACCCCACATACATATGAACACGGGTAATACTTGTATATACAACTAACTCTCTCTCTTTCTTTCTCTCTCTCTCTCTCTCTCTCTCTCTCTCTCTCTTTCTCTCTCTCTCTCTCTCTCTCTCTCTCTCTCTCTCTCTCACACACACACACACACACACGCATAAAAAAAGAAAGAACTTAGATGCTAAAGATTTCGGATGGAGATCTTGGGACCTGTCACAAGTGTGTCCATAATCCAAGTGCAGGAAAAAGAACTTCAGGTAAAGAACTTAGGAGCTGATGGGTCAGCTCAGTCATTAAGTGTCAGTTCTTTTTAAGAGGGCTGTCTCAGGGCTCAGCAGACACAGTTCCCTCTTCTGGCCTCTATGGGCACCAAGTATGTACATGGTCCACATACATCAATGTAGGCACAACACCCATATACATAAATAAAAATAGATCTTTTCATAAAAATTTTATAAAGTGAACAGGACGCTCAAAGTTTTTCACATCTAAGAGATAGCTCAACTCAAACAGCTACATTTAATTTTCATTTCCTGTACACAAAACACTAGAGAGGAAACTTTGAGGCAAAATGTATGCTAGCTTTACACAAACTTTTTATTTCAATGTGTAAAATTGGATACAATTACTTAAAATGAATAAACTTTTATTTGAAGGATTTAACTTTCTGATTCTTTCACTGTAACTACTCCAAAGCTGAAGACTTTCCTTCAGCATGCCCTTTCATTCTATTCCTTTTCTTAAAATTTATGTGTATCTCTGTGTGCCTGTATGTATGTACTCCATGTGTGTGCAGTACCCCTGGTGGCCAGAAGAAAAGAGGGCGATAGATCTCCTGGAACTGGCATTATAGACAGTTGTGAGCTGCCTGGTGGGTGCTTGAAACTGAAGCCATGGCCATACTCTGTACAAGAGTGATGCATCTCTTAACTGTTGAATCACTTCTCCAGCCCCTGAAATTCATTCTCTTTTCTTTCCTTTCTCTTGCCTCTTTCTTTCTTCCCTTCTCTCTCTGTCTTCCCTTCTCTCTCTCTATCTCTCTTCTTTCTTTCTTTCTTTCTTTCTTTCTTTCTTTCTTTCTTTCTTTCTTTCTTTCTTCTTCTTCTTCTTCTTCTTCTTCTTCTTCTTCTTCTTCTCCTTCTCCTTCTCCTCCTCCTCCTCCTCCTCCTCCTCCTCCTCTTCCTCCTCCTCCTCCTCCTCCTTCTTCTTTCTTCTTTTTCTAGTATTCAGGATCCAGAGGTAGGCAGGTATGTGTGAGTTCACACCTGGTCTGATCTACATAGCAAATTAGGTTTCAAGCCAGCTATATAACTCGACACCTTATAACTCGACACCTTACCCTGTGTGTGTGTGTGTGTGTGTGTGTGTGTGTGTGTGTGTGTGTGTGTGTATACTATTGGACCTTCAGGATGGCTCAGCAGGTAAAGACATTTGCCACTGAGCCTGAGGATCTAAGTTCTATCCCCAGGACTGAAATGGTGAGAGAACCAGTCCCTGGCACTTGTTCTCTGACATCCACACATGACCATGGCACATGTGTGCACCCAATACATAAATGTAATAAAAACATTTTTTAAAAGTAGCATTATACAGGGTGACATAGGCCATTTTCATGCAAGTACACGGTGTATTTTGAAGATATTCCTCCAGATCTCATTACCTGACCTGTCCTCCCCCCACCCTCCTACAACTCCCCTTTGTTCCTCAGTTTCCCTTCTACTTTCATGTCATCGATACATATATGAGTGTATGTATGTCAAAAGTCTAGGACCCACAGATGAGAGAAAACATGATATTTGTCTTTCTGAAATGACTTAATTCTCTTAAAATGATTTCCTCCAGTTCTACCCATTTTTCTGCAAATGACATAACTTTATTCTTCTTTATGGATAAAAAAATCTATCATCTACCTATCTGTCTATCCTCTATCAATCATCTATTTATCTAATCTGCTATCTATCTATCTACCTACCTACCTATCATCTGTCTATCTATCTTCTTCCTATCTACCATCACGTTTTCCTTACCCACTCCCCTGTTGATGGACACTCAGGCTGGTCCCCTAGCTTGGCAGCTATGACTGGTGCTGCATTTTGCTGTATGACAGACATTCTTCCTCACTTGTTCTGTGTTGGGCATAGATGCCGCTTTGGCTTCTTCCTCTGTTGCTTCTCCTCAGCTACAAGAAATGTATGTGGAGCAAAACACAAACATTTCAGAAAAATTAATTACCAAAACAAAGTCATACAGGCTTTTTATAAAAAGAATCAGTGAGTCAGAGTTGGCAATAGAGCTCCGTGGTGGAGCTCCCCGCATATGTAGGGCCCTCTACCTCTGCAAATAGTCCAACAAAAACGTGTCTGTTTCTCAGTTGCATGGCCAATAGCTGCTGGAAGTAGTTTAAGGGTAGAAGGGATTGTTTGGGCTCCGGTTTAAGAAGGAGTTGATACAGCTCATTGTGGTAGGGAAAACACAGTAGAAGATGTCCTCAGACAGGAAGTGGAGAATGGACAGGAAGCTGGTCTGGACTCTCAAACCTCAAGGCCCACCCCCCAGTGAATCACTTCCTCTCAAGGAGGCTCCACCTCCTAAAGATCCCAAAATCTGTATTATTGCCATAGTATAATTGGGCATCAAGTGTTCCGACTCGAGAGCTTGTGGGAAGACTTTTCACATACTAACCACTACAATAAACATATCAAAGAACGGTATACAAATGTGAACAGCTCAACTCCTCAGGGGTAGAAAACCTGAGGCCCTATCTTACTCTTTCCAGCTACTACGGAGGTAAGCCAGGAAGGAAAGCCCAAATGAGGCTGGTGGCAGAGATGAGACATGGGAGGTTTTTTTTAGAAAGGTTGGGGTAGCAGGAGTCGAGTCGGGTGGGAGAGCAATTATCTGCTTATTTCACAAAGGCCACTGTGATTAGATCTGGGGCATGGACAAGGAAAACAATGGATACAAGACACTTTCAAACATTTATAATAGGCCAGAGAGTTGTGTGTTTGGGTCTGTGTGGGGATGGCAGCATAAAAGAGGCTAAGAGATAAACATTAGCACGGGTCATAAGAACATTGTGTGGACACAGGTGATAATGTTCTCCTGTTGGCTGCCGTTCTGTTTTCTCCCAATCTCCTTCTGTGATTTCAGTTACCCATCGTGGTCTGAAAATATGTTTGGGAGTTTACTTATTTTTGAAGCAAGGTCTCCTATATCTTGGGCTGGCCTTGAACTTACTCTATAACCAAAGATGACCTTGAACTCTGATACTCTTGCTTCTTCTTCCTAAGTGCTGGGATTGCAAGAACACCACACAAGGTTTATGAAGCACTGGGGGTGAAACCCAGAGCTTCATGCCTGCTAAGCACACACTCTACTGAGCCATAGCCCAATCCTAATTCACATTTTTAAAATGTTTATTATTATATTTAGTTATTTGTATGCATTTTGTGTATGTGCATGCACATATATGTGTCACAGCACATGTCATTGAGTCTTGGGAATATGCTTCACTGCCTCCCCAGTGTTGGTATTAAAAGCACATGCTGCCACACCTGGCTTCTTTCATATGTGTTGGAGATAGAACCCCGGTCCTCGTGTTTGTGTGGCAGACACTTCACCAACCAAGCCATCTCCCCTACCCCTAAGTTATAAATTAAACTTTATCACAGATACGCATGCATCTGGAAAAGTCAGTCTACCCAGGTTGAGCATTATCTCTGCAGTTTCCAGCATCCACTGAAGGTGATTCAGCCAAGGAAGGAGCCCCATGACACAAACCCTGGTATAGAAGAATAGGCTGTGAGTAGACCAACTAGAAACGGGCTCTTGGATCTCAGAGGAAAGCCAAGGAAGAGTAATGTGCTGGGTCAAGGAAAGATAGCCTCCAGAGACTATAGAAGGGGTGACGGACCACAGCGTGCACTATGACAAACAGTGTCTTTAGTTACATTTCCTGTTGTTGCATTACAATTCATGCCGACAAAAGAAACTTAAGGAATGATGAGTTCTAAGGCATAACCCGTTATTTGTGTGCATGTATATTTGTGCGGCAGCTGGTTGTAGTGTACCCATAACTGGGAAGTAAAGAGAGCGGGACGCAGCTGCTTGAGAGACTTGCCCCTTTTTCACTCAATCCAGGATACTGGTCCACGGAAAGGTGCCACCCACATTTAGAGTAAGTCTTCCCCCCCTCAATTAACCCAATCTAGAAACTCCCCAATGGGCATGCCCAGAGTCTAACCTAATCTATAAAATCCCTCACAAATGAAGCGAGAAGCTTATTTCTAGGTGATTCTAAATCGTGTTCAGGTAACAATCATTGTTAACCATCACTTGGGGTAAGCAGTGGGCAGGGATGTGTTCAGGGGTTAAGGACATTCACATCCATGCACAACCTCGGTCAGATGGACTTAAACTTATTTTTGTTTCAATTTATGGTTCTGTGTATGTGTGCACACATGCACACCTGTGTGCCTGTGTATGTGTAAGAATGTGTACCTATAGAGGTAAGGGAGCAACCCTATGGTTTCAGACCTCATGTGCCTTCCGCTTTTTGTTTGAGATGGGTGAATTTGGACACATAGGCCAGGCTAGATGGCCCATCTTCAACTCCTATCTCACCAGGGACAAGATTATAAGCAGGAACCAACTCAGTGGGCTTTCTGCCTGGGTTCTAGTGATGAAGCCCAGGACCTTGTGCTTCTTTTCATCAAATCTCCCTTGCCTGGTGTTGGCAGTTCATTTCAGAACTGATTTGCTTCACCATAGAAGCTATTTAACAGCTTAAAATGTAACAGTATGGTCCCTGGTGTTTATTGATTTCTTACTTCTTTAAGTACATTATGATGTTTCTCTTGCACTTCTCCCTGGCTCTGTGAGAGGTTCCATTATTTGCTCCTTGTTAAAGAGGAGGAGCCCAGGACCTAGGGTTGAGAAATGCCGAGGGTCACAGCTAGCAGGCATAGGAGACAGACTTCTGAGATAAGCAGGTGTGCACTGAGGGGCGTATATCGGTCTTCTTCAGACCTTTGAGGAGTTCTTTCAGATGTTACTGCCTTTTAAACTCGAGACTCTGAGTAAGCAGCCCCCAGAGCTACCATTGGGAAATACATCTGTCAGAAATGCATTGTGGGGACAGGGGATGTAGCTCAGCAAGCATGAAGCCCTGGGTTCCATCCCCAGCACCCTGTAAACTGGCATGAACGGGGTGTGCTGGCATTTGCCTGTAATCCCAGAACTCAGAAAGTGGAAACAGAAGAATCAGAATTCAAGGTCAGCCCTTTCTACATAGTGAGCTCACAGCAGGATAGAGTATCTAGCTAGTTCTTGTAGAAAAGAGGATTGCATTTTTACAATGATCAAACACTTTTATTGAATCCATATTGACTATAACAAGATTACTGAAAGTATTGGCTAATTTATACATATATACATATTCCTTGTAATTTTTTTGATGTGAGGCTAGCCTTTAATGGGTGAGCCTGTTCACGTATTTTTTCTTTTTAATTACATCATATATATTTGAGCATGGTCTTTCCTCTCCCACAGATCTTCAAGATTCTCTCTACCCACCTGGCTGCAAGTTCCCTCTCTCTCTCTCTCAAACAAACAAACAAACAAACAAACAAACCTCAAATCAAAACTAACACACACACACTCAATAAGACAAAAGTATTAAAAGAAAACAGAAAAAAAGCACAGAAAACCAAAACAACAACAAACACTACTACTACTACTACTACTACTACTACTACTACTACTACTACTACTACTACTGGGTATTGGCCCACCCTGTGATGTGGTTGATATACCCAGTGACATTGTATTGGAGAAAAACTAATTTTTCCTTTCCCAGCAAGAATTAATTCCAAATGGCTTCTTGGTTACGAGTGGGACTTTGTGTCTACTCAGAGCAACATATTGGGTTTGTTTTGTTTTGTTTTGTTTGTCTTTTGAGACAGGGTTCCAGGTAGCTCAGGATAGCCTCCAACTTGGTATGTAGCTGCACATGACTTTGAACTTCTGATCCTCCTGCCTCCACCTCCTGAGTGCTGGGGTCTCAAGAGAGTCAATGTGCCTAGCTTCAGTACTTACTTTTGAGAGAGGACCTTATGCTGCTTGGGCCACTCTTGAGTTTCCAGGCTCAGCAGTGTCACTTCAGCAGGTACTACAAGGCCCATCTGAAGCTGACTCAGAAAGGGCAAAGTTAGGCATCAATCCTGGGCGATGTTCCCCACACTTAACTGTAGTGTATAATTTAGACGCATACATAAGAATTGCTGTTCTGAGAAAGACCCACAATTACTGAAATGAAACTTCTTTCTTCCTAAAATGTGGGTGCAAAGGGCTCCCAGGCCCACCCATGCTCTGGTTTTCTTCCCATCTCCTAGAGTGACTTAAAAGTTTATTTTTCCCCTCCTTCCCCATCTGCATCTCTCTGGCACAGCTGGAAACAGCATCTCTGGGGGGCTCGGTCTCCCTCCTTCTGCTCTCTGTCAGTGCTCTGTGGTTTCCCTCATTCCAGACTCTTCCCCAACCTGCCTTCGGAAGGAAACCCAGAAGTATTTTTAAACATAATTTGGAGGCTTCCAAATAAAACAAATATCATAATTGCCTGTGGGTTACAAGTCCTAGCTTGGCAGTGGGCAGACCAGGGACAGAGAGTCAACACGGCAGCTGCTGGGCACTTGTAGGGCCTCCATGGCTGTGTGAGCCTGGCTTGAGTTTCGTTCTCTTCTCACAGTCCCCTTCTCTTCCTCCTTTTCTTCTTCCTCCTCCTTCTTTTCCTCTTCTCTTCGCACCAATTGGCTGGACTGCTACCCAGCAAGCTTGAGGAATCTGGCTGTCTTTCCTTCCTTGGCACAGTGGTTACACAAGTCTGTGCTGTCATGAGCAGCTCTTTTGCATAGATGCTGGGAATGGAACCAGCAAGTTTAGGAAGGAAGGAAGAGAAGAAAAGGGCCATCATACAAATTATATAGTCTATTGTCCCCCTTGCTCTGCCCCCATCCTTATGTACATGCACGTTTGGAGTCAGTAAAGAAATGTGGTATACACACAGTGGAATGAATTTCATTCAACCATAAAGAATGAAGCTACATCATTTACAAGGAAATGGATGCAACTGGAGGTAATCATATCAGGTGAACAAAACCAGTCTCAGAAAAGCAAATGTTACATCCATCTTTCCCCTCATTTGTAAGTTGATGTTATGCAAGGGAAGTCCCCTGGGGCGCAAAGAATGGAGAGCATTAAGGATGAGCGATAAGAGGAGCTGTCCAGTAGGCCCTTGACAAAAGTTAGGGGCCTTTCAAGTACTTAGAAGCAAACCCCTGTGATGCGTCCAAGTTTCAGTGTGTGTGTGTGTGTGTGTGTGTGTGTGTGTGTGTGTGTGTGTGTGTGATAGAACAACCTTAAGTGTTCTCCACCTCAGGTATATCAGGTGTACCCCACCTTTTGTTTGGTACAGGGTTTCTCATTGCTGGCAAGTCTGCCACATGCGCCTAGCTCATTGGCCTGCAAGCTTGCAAGGGTCCTCCTGTCTTCACTTCTGATCCTGCTCTGCTGGGATTAATGGCTCACACTAACACACTCTGCTTTCTACAAAAGTCGGGAGCATTTCATGCTTGCAGGGCAAATACTTTGGCCATTGAGCTTTACTGACTGAACTTTCTGTGGGACTGTATTATAAAGCTGACTTGGTTTCAGCTGGCCTGGGTGGGGGCTAAGCTTCTGGATTCCCCATAGCTCTCAGGTGTTGTTCTCTGATGCACTGGGGCCTCAGGGAGGTGGAAGGTCATGCAGGCTGTGGGAACAGCCAGTGTGAATGGAGTTAGCCAAGGGCAAGGGTCTAAAGCATGGAGCATTTGTCAACCTGTGGTTCAAATGACCCTTTCACAGGGACCAAACATCAGATATTATCCTGCATATCATATATTTATATTACAATTCATACAGGAGAAAATTACAGTTATGAAGTAGCAACCAAAATAATTTTATGGTTAGGGTTACCACAAGATGCAGAACTGCATTACACTGCATTAGGAAGTTTGAAAGCCATTGAGCTAGGGGGGACTAATCCACACTGGTTGAGAGGATTGGCAGATGAAGTTCACAAAGTTCCAGAAAGTTCCTAATGGCCCCTGGAAAAGCTGGAACATAGAAGGCAAACTGAGTGGGTCCCATTGTGTCAGGTCTTACAGAGACGCTTTCCGAGCTGACCTGCATAGCTGCATTCCCAAAGCCATGTGAACATTAATTACTCCATGCATCTGATGGATGGCTTGACGCAAAGTGACGGGGACAGCACTTTGTCTTGCTTGTATAATGCCCAGCTGGCACTTGCTTTAGCTTTAGCGCACTACACCCTGTCATGTGATTTGTCTGGTCAATGTGACAGGGTGTAACATCTTTTACATTACTTGAGTGTAACATCTCGTGGAAGATGAGCAAATCTCCTAGCCTGATCTGACTAAAGAAGGTAGAATAACAGGGCCCTAAGAACGTCCACTTTCTAATCCCCAGAGCCTAAGAGTTTGTTCTCAGATATGAGTTTGTAATGAGTCCCTTGCAAACGGGACTTTGTGGATGCAATCAAGTTAGGATTTTTACACAAGAAGATTATCCAGGTAGGCTCCACTGAATCACACAGGGGCCAGGGATGTGGCTCAGTCGGTAAAATGCTTTCTGTGCAAACATGAGGACCTGAGTTCAGATCTCCAGCACTCATAGAAAAAGCATGGCATGGTGGCATATGTACATAACTCCAGTGTGAAAACACAGGGGGATTCCTGGGGCTTCCTGGCTAGCTTGCTGAACTGATGAGGTTCTGGTTCAGTGAAATAAGGTGGAGAGTGAGGAAGGAAGATACCGGTCATTGGCATCCACATACATGCACACATACTCGTGTATGTGTACCAGCACGTGAGCATATATACACATATGCACATATACACATATACACACATACACACACATACATACATGCATATACACACAAACATATACACAAATTCACACACATACACACAAATACACACATATACATATATACACACATACACATGTTCACATATACACAAATATTCACATATATACATATATACAATATACACACATACACGCATATACATACACATACACACATATACACATACACACATATACACACACACACACAAATTATTCCCCTTGGAAACAGGTATGATGACATATATCTGTGATCTCAGTACTGGGAACAGTGACAGGAGAATCACTGAGGTTGGTGGCTAGCCAGTCTAGCTGAATCAGTGATCAATGAGAGACCTTGCCCCCAAAGAAAGGCCAGTAAGAAGGACCATTAACCTGAGTTTATCCCAGAATCTACCTGGTAGAGATGGCATGTACTAATGCCTGGAGTTGACTTTTGATCTCCACATGTCCATGAACCTGAGCGCACAGAAGTGCACAGACATACACAAATGCATATCATGCATATATATCCACAAAAAAATCTATGGGTGTGTGTAAAAAATAAAATAAGGTGGAATGAAATGTAAATCTTTTCTGTAGTATCGAAGGCCAGTATCCAGTTTTCACCAGACAACAATGATGTCTTACAACTCACCCCCAGCAGAATATCAGCTTTATTTTATTTATAAACATTTCTCTGGCATTAGAGTTCTGCATTTTAATTTAATAATGAACTCTCACAAGTTACTCCAATGCAATGGAAAACTAGTTTAATAGCAGGCAAACAGCAACACAAAAAATAATATAGTGAGGACACCCACATGCATACATGTGTGCATGCACACACAAACACACACATGCACACACGCAAATAAAGCAAGTTAGGCCGAAAGCTAGAGGACCATGGCTGGCTGTGGTCTTAGGCAGAGGTGTGGCAGAAGAAAAGATACAGGTTTGGCATGATGAGACAGGGCCTGCTGCTGTTTCTGGGATGTCTCTAGTACATAGCTAAGATGCCTCCCCGGGGGCTGACAGCCTGCAGGAAAAGGTGCCTTAGCCTCATGGAACTGAATTCTGCTCAGTGACAAGAAAATGGACCTGTCCCTGAATCTCCTGTGGCCCTGGAGGCTGCTGGCCTACAAAAGTATGTGTTGATAAACAGCATTGTGGGAAGTCACTGAATGTGGGGTGTTTAATTGTGGGGAGCACTGGAAAGCATGTACCCTATCCAGAAGGACTTCCCATGTCTTTTTCAAAGAATGGCCTTATGTCTTCCTGGAAAACCAGCTTCCCAACATTGTCACACCCAGCCGCTTCACTCCCTAGAAGCAGTTGCTGTTTTCTGAGAACAATGGTTTGCCTGTCTGTCTGAGAACAGACTGGGAAATACACTTTGCAAAGTGTCCTGAGTCTGAATTACAGGCAGGTTGGTCTTGTGACGATGCCTCTGCCCTTTCTCCCCAGTGCCTGAGGTGCTTCCTACCTAAAAAGCCACTCCATGCTTTTTAATATTTATTTTATTTTTAAATTCTCTCTCTCTCCTTCTCTCCCTCTCCTGTTCTTGCTCTCTCCCTCCCTCCTTCCTTCTGTCTGAGAGAAAGAAGGGGGGGGAGAGGGAGGGGAAGAGAAGAGACAGAATTCCAGACAGAGACAGAGAGATAGACAGAGAAAGAGACATGGGTGATTGCAGGTGCCAGCAGAAGCCAGAAGTATTACATCCCCCTTGGGCTGGAGTTACAGGCTGTTAGTTTCTGGTAGGAACAGGATTCTGGTCTTTTGAAAGAGCAATACATCTCTTAACCACTGAGCTACCTCTCCAGCCCCTTTGTTTCTGTTTTAATTTGCTTTTAATTTTATGTGTATGTGCTTCTTGTGTATGGGAAGTGGTGTGAGGACAATCTCAGATGTTGTTCCTCGGGACCGTTCCCACTTTGTTTGAGACAAGGTCTCTCATTGGTCTGAAACTTCATCAAATAGCTGGGCTAGCAGGCTACCAAGCCTCAGGGATCTACCTGTCTCTACCCCTCATCCCACTCCCCCGGTCTCTCTATCATAGGGACCACAGCTGTGTACCAGTACGCTGGCCTTTTACTTGGGCTATGGGGCGTTGAACTCAGCTCCTCATGCCGTGTTATCTCCCAAATCCTGTGGAAGAAAACCTTAAGGGGGACATCTCCTGCAACTACCCTTGAATCTGAAACTAGGCAAAACACCCAAGATCGTAACTAATAAGAAAGGAAAGTTTGTTTTGCCCGCAGTTTCTGAAAATTGGTGCACGGTTCCTTGGCTCTGTTTCTTTGGGCCTGTAACAACACAATATATTATGAAGGACAGTGTAGAAGAGGACTGTCTGCCTCATAGTGGCCTGGAAGGAGGGGACATAAGGAGTGACTGGGGTTCCAATATGTCAACCAAGGGCATGCCTCCTATAACCTCAGCTCCTCCCACCAGTGCCATGCCTTGGTGACCAAACTTTTGGCATCTGGGCTTTGGAGAACATTTGAGGCTCAAACTATAGTACAGGGTTTACTTTGGTTCTTCCTTATAGGCTAACCCCCGCCCCACCCCCTACCCCCTCCATCTTCGGGCGTTGGCCTAGGGACTGATATGCTCGCGGAGTTTTGGTCTGGTCTCTGCGGGGGAGAATAGCAGACAGTGTTCACCCTGGGAACTGAGTCCTAAAGTGGCTCCTTGACCCCACAGAAGCCTCTACCCTGGAGTCTCCCACAGCAGGCCCCCAGCTGCCAATCTTCCCTGCAGCCCATTTCTCTCCTGCAAAGCTGGTCTGAGCTGTTCTGGGATGATTAATGCTGATCCTGTCTTTCCATTCTGCACGGTGCCTTTTCAAGCTGTGTTCAGAGAAAGGGCTTGGCCATCTGCAGGGGACCTGTGCGGAAATGTGGGGAAATGACCGTGCATTTATTTATGTCGTCCATTGTTAGCTAAGAATATCCAGGTGGTCTAATAATGGAGGTACCAAGAAAGGAAAAGGGCTGGGCGGTGGGAAGGGTGCTGGGTTTCGGGGTCAGCGTAAGCCCCACAGCTGAGCTGAAGAAACTTCCGCAAGTTGCTTTTAGTTCTTTGGCCCCAGTTTCTTCCTCTGGGGAAAATAAAAAGCTGATTATCACTGACTCTTGCAGACTATTACAGGGATATAATGAGAACCTGTGGACAGGATCTATACAGTCCCCCCATTCTCCCCAGCCAAACAGCCAGGGACAGATGAAGAGACACCCTAAGGGATGTCACTGTCTTAGGCTTCCCACCTGCTGGCACAGAACCTATAAGCAACACCCTTCACCCATACTTTGAACATTGATATTGTTTGCAGCTGCTGGTGATGTCTCTGGAGAACCTATATGCCATCCTTTTGTAAGTAACTGGCTGAGAGAGCCCTCCCCATAGCTGCTACATCTACTTCAAGTTTAGGGTAACAGAGCTGCCAAACTGAAGAGGTGCCAGTCATGGCGTTACCCATCTTTAACCCGGGGAAAGGAGAGTGAGGAGGGAGAGGAGAGGGAAAAGGGGTCAAAACAAGTTGCTGGTGGGGAAAGGGCGTGGTGGGTGACATGTTTGTGATGCTTATCTGAGGACCCGAGTTGGATCCCCATCACATTCATAAAAAGCCAGTGCTGTAATTCCAGGGATGGATGGAGGTGGTGCCAGTAAGCCTGCCCCTGTACACACGAACCAAGAAAGGATGTGCAGAGATTTTAACGATGAATTCATTAAAAAAAAATGGTTTTGGAGAGTTGGAAGACGTGTCAGAAGGTAAAGGTGATAGCTGCTAAGGCTGATGATCCGTGTTTGCTCCTCAAAACACGCACAATGGAAGGAGAAAACCAACTCCTGAGGGTTGTCCTCTGGTCTCCATACATGTTCTGTAGCATGCATATGCCTCCCCACAAAAGAAATAAACATAATAATAGTTTTTGAGACAAGGTCTCACTATGTTGCCCTTGGCTGGCCTTGAACTCAGAAATCTATCTCCCTCTGCCTTCCAAGTGCTGAGATGAAAGACCTTTACCACCATGCCCAGCTCTAAAGATTTTTAAATAAGCTTCTCTAACAATAAAGGATTATGATGGTTAGCACTGTCAGCTTAACAGACTCTAGAATCACCGAGGAGATGGGCCTCTGGGCATGCCTGTGGAAAATTACCTTGACTGCATTAATTCAAGTGGGGAAAGTCCACTGTGGGCGGTACCATTCCCTGGGATAAGATCCTAGACTGTGTCAATGGAGTAAGAGCTGCCCACCACAGCTGTAGCACTCATTCATTCCTCCTCTGCTTGACTGTGGATGTGATGTGGCCAACTGCCTCACACTCCTGCCACCTTGACGTCCCTCCATGATGACTGTGCCCTTGAACTGGGAGCCATAACAAATCCTTTCTCCCTCCCTTAAGACAATTACAGGAAAAGAAACTAAGACATTGTTTATCTAATCTAAATCAGCCAGCATCACTTTAATAGTTAAGTGTTGCATTTGAAGCTTGTAGAAAGTTAGTTACAAAGACAAAATATTTTCTGCATAGGCTTGAAAGATGGCTAAACACTGAAGAACACTGGCTGTTATTCTAGAGGACCAGGGTTGGATTCCCAGCATCCACATGATGTCTCATAACCAACTGTAACTCTAGTTCCAAGGGATCTGGCACCAACTTCTTGCCTCAGCAGGCACTGCATGCATGAGGAATATATCATATACTCAAACAAAATACCCAAACACAAAAAAATGAAAAACATTTCCTGCATAGTGTTAAGTAAAACAAAAGCAAGAGACAAAATTGCACAGACATTTTGATTTCATACTATAATAAGTCTGCATGTTCTGGAAAGTTGTAGAATATAGACTATTTTAAAAGGAACAGTGTAGGGCTGGAGAGATGCCTCAGTGGTTAAGAGCACTGACTGCTCTTCCAAAGGTCCTGAGTTCAAATCCCAGCAACCACATGGTGGCTCACAACCACCCAAAATGAGATCTGACGCCCTCTTCTGGTGTGTCTGAAGACAGCTACAGTGTACTTAGATATATTAATAAATAAAACTTAAAAAAAAAAAGAGCCAGGCAGTGGCGCACACCTTTGATCCCAGCACTTGGGAGGCAGAGGCAGGTGGATTTCTGAGTTTGAGGCCAGCCTGGTCTATAGAGTGAGTTCCAGGACAGCCAGGGCTATACAGAGAAAACCTGTCTCAAAACAAACAAACAAACAAAAAGTAACAGTTTAAGGCTAGAGATGTGGCTACTTGTGTTTGCATAGCATGCTTAAGGCCTTGGAGTCATTCCCAGAACCACAACACATAAAATTCGTTTCTCTAGGGGCCAGCAAGATGGCTTAATGGGTAAAGGCACTTGCCACCAAGTCTGATACCTGGTAACCTGAGTCTGATCCCAGGGATCCATGTTTGGAAAAGAGAACTGGTTCTGGCCTACACACATGCCATGCCATGGTAGACATGTCTCCCACCTCCCACATAAATAAATCAATATAATAAAATTAATGTCTCTCTCTCTCATATGTACCATGACAATGATATAGAGCTATTTATGGTTCTGTCTATGTCTCTGTCTATCTGTCTGTCTCTGTGCTGTTTGGTATATGTACATTTATCACGTGTGGAGGAAAGGAGGGCTTCAGGTTCTCTCCTGTATCACCCCTCTTCTTTATTCATTTGTAACAACCTCTTACCCTGTAGCTAGGCTAGGCCCCATCCATCCTCCTGTCTCTGTCTCCGACAGTACTGTGCTTATAAACATTGATGTACTCTTGCCCAACAGTTACATGTATGCTGGGGATTTGAACTCAGGTCCTCAGGTTTGTGCAGCAGACATTTTCACTCACTGAGCTATCTTCTCATCCCTGTTACATCACTGCTAGTGGTTGCATGGTATCTCATGGTTTATATGATCTGAAATGTAACTATTATAAAGTATTCAAATGACTTCTGGTCATTTCTCATTCCCAGTATACTTCAAAGAGTAATTTTCTCGTTAATATTGAATTAGCTCTTCACTTATTTCCTCAGGATAAATTCCTAGAAGTGAAACTGTTGCTCAAAAGCATTTTTAGAGCTTTTGAAATTTATTGCTAAATGACCTTCCCCAGAGACTATCAATTTGCCCTCTCACCGACAGCCTGTGAAGGCATGCTCCCTCTTTAGTGGTTTTGGCAGCATTAGCTCTCCCATTTGCTTTGAAATTAATAAAATAAATCATGAACATGTATGACTATAGACAGGTATGAAACTTTAAAATGTTTTGTTAAGCAATCACAGCTTGCTACAGGGTCGAGAGCAGGTAACATGCATTATGTAGTCACCATGGCCACCAGTATATGACAGGAGTTAATTCCTTTCATATTCCAGGTGATTCTATAAGGTAGGTACACTATCAACTCATCTCACATTTGAACAAAGAGAGGCACAGAAATGTTAAAATGAGCTATGGTCTGAGTGTGTCTTCCAAAGTGCTGTGGACCAGGAGCCTGGTCCTAAGCGAGAGAGCATAGTGGAAGGCCCTTGGGAGCATAAGCGTCACAGTGTAATCTAGGTCTCGCAGGAATCCATTTTCTCTCTGGCTTCCTTTCTCACCATGTGATCTTTCCTTCTCTTATGCCCTTCCTCTACTGGGGAGACATCCACCAGGAGGTCACCTCCAAAGTCAAGTCAATGAAGGATGCCTTTGAATCTTCAGAGCCTTGAGACAGGAAAACTTCATCTCTTTATAAAATATCCAGACATTTCACTACAGTAACAACATGACTAAACCAACAATGTAACATGGTCCAAGGTAATGAGGGGTGAACTACTCACCACAGGGTACAGCCTACATCACACTATGCAGTTGCTTTTTTGACAGTCCCAGTTGAGGTTGCTAAGCACCAGGAAGATCTTTCAGGTCAGGATTCATGATGGCACTCTATATTAGACATCAATCTCTAGAGAAGAATAGAAGAAACAGAATGTGAATATATTGGGCTGAAGAGATAGCCTAATAGATAAAGTGCTCATCTCCCAGGCATTAGGACTTGAGATCAAAACCCAGAAAGTGTGCTAAAAGGCTAGGCATGGTGGTACACCCTTGTGTAGTGAGAATTCTGGAATTTTGGTTTCTTTAAAAACCACAGAAATATTATAAGAACATGTTTGTTTTACTCCCGAGTGTGGGATACGGGCCTGCTTTGCAGCAGCTGACTATGATTTGTCTCGTGCTCTAGCAGAGGCATGGTTTTGCCAGCCTTAGATAGTTTCTGCGATTGTGTGACTTTTGGAACTCTAGCAACGTTTCAGAGGGTACCTAAATACTAGGGCCCCAAGAGGTAGTGTGAGTGGTTATGGGTTGTTCAGGGGCTGTGGGTTGTGGTTTGTTTGTTAGTAGTTGTGCTCAAAGAAGAAACAAGAAGAAAGAAATTAGATTTAGATCTCTCTCTCTCTCTCTCTCTCTCTCTCTCTCCCCTACCCTCTTCTTTCTCTCCTATCTAGTGATAGGGGATGAAACATGGAGGGAGAAATAAAGGGTGGAAAAAAAGAACCCACAAAGTAGCAAAGAATAACTTTGAGCATTAAAATAACTTTGAGAAGGGCTAGAGCTCAGCAATCTGACTTGCCCTTTTGGAGGAAGTCTCAGTCTAAGCAGAGATCCCTGAGCCAGCACTGAGAGAATGCCAAGAATCTGTATCAGAAGCTGGAAATGACATGTTATTTGGTAATGTGCTTGCCTTGTGAGCATGAGGGTCTGAGTTCCATCCCCAGATCCCATGTTTTCTGGTGATAGACTGATTATATTGTCCACTTGACACAAGCTAGAGTTATCAGGGAAGAGGAACCTCCATTGAGAAAGTGCTTCTATCAGATTGCCTGTAGTAAGTCTGTAGGTTCCTTCCTTGATTAAGGATTAATATGGATGGGCCCAGCCCACAGTGGTAAGTGAGAGGGCCTGCATAGGTGTTCTTGGTGGATGGGAAAAAGCAGGCTGAGTCGATGAGCCATGAGAAACAGGACACTAATGATAAGCTGTGTTTCTCAGTGGCCTCTGGATTAGTTCCTACATTCAGGTGCCTGTCTTGGGTTCCTGCCCTAACTTTCCTCAGTGATGAAGTGTGATCTGAGAGCTTTAAGTTGAAATAAACCCTAAGTTGCTTTTTCTCATAGTGTTTTATTATAGCACCATGTTATATTTGTTTGTTTGTTTTGTTTTGTTTTGTTTTAAAGCCAGGTGTGACAGTGCGCACTTGTAATCTCAGCCTTGAGGGATAGAGATTGGCAGATCTATGGGGCTTGCTGGTCAGGCAGCTTAAGCTCCATATGAGTGAGAGACCCTATGTCAAACACACACACACACACACACACACACACACACACACACACAACCAACCAACCAACCAACCAATACTTCCCCAAACAAATACACAACAGGAACAACAACAACAATTTGGACAGCACTGGAGAAATAACCAACAGTTAAGACTGTCCACTGGCGTCCACACTATGTCCCTTCCCCACCCAGGATACAGACATACATGTTCACATAAAGAGTCTGTCCCCGACTCCTTCACCATTGTGCCAAGCCTGCTGAGGAGTCGCTATGAGCAAAGCCCACCCTCCCGAACTGAAAAAGTTTATGGACAAGAAGTTGTCATTGAAGTTAAAGGGTGGCAAGCATGTCCAAGTAATACTGAGGGCTTTGATCCCTTTATGAACCTTGTGATTGACAAGTGTGTGGAGATGATAACCAGTGGCCAGTAGAACAACATCGGCATGGTGGTCATCTGAGGAAACAGCGTCATCATTTTAGAAGCCTTGGAAAGAGTCTGACCAGTGTTCCGCAAGCAGTGTGTCCACATCCCTCCCCCAAGGCCTGTTTGGTTGTGATGTAGAATTAGGTCATGTACATTTTCATATGGAACTTTTTGCTAAATAAACTTTTGTGATACTCAGGAAAAAAAAGAAAGCACTTTGTCCCCTGTGGGGACTACACCACTGATAGAGGGCCTGTTTGGGGCATAGAGTTGGCCTTCCAGCTCCAGCTTGCATCAGGGGCTGGGGAGATGAGTCCGTCCTTTCTGTGCTAACATAAGAACCTGAATTAGAAGCCCCAGAACTCACACATAAAAGCTGCACACAGGAGCATGTGGCCTTAATCTCAAGGCTCTTGTGACAAAATAGAAGGTAGGGAAAGGGTACCTGGAAGCTTGCAGGCTGATGAGGTTGCCTGTGCAGCAATCAAATGACAAAAAGACCCTACTTCAAACAAGGTGGAAGGGGAGGACCTACTCCTGAGGTGGTTTTCAAATTTCTACACACACAGACACACAGACACAGACACAGATACAGACAAAGACACACACACACACACACACACACACACAGAGACAAACACACGCACATACACAAACACACGCATACCAAAGGAAAAGGAAAGAAAAGGGTTTTCTACTATACCCCTTGGGTCAGTCCACCAACCCTCCTGATTTCTGGAGATGGTTATGGTTTCAGGACCAGCAACCCATGCTGAAACAAGGTTCTGTTGTTTTCTGCTCTCTCTGAGACAGTGTGTGTGTGTGTGTGTGTGTGTGTGTGTGTGTGTGTGTGGTGTTTGTGGGGTGTCTGTATGTGGGGAGTGTTTCTGTGTGTGGGGAGTGTATCTGTGTGTCTGTCTGTCTGTGGAGGGTTGTCTGTGTGTAGGGGTGTCTGTATGGGGGTTGGGTGTCTGTGGGGAGTGGGGAGGGTCTGTGTGTATGGTATCTCTGTGTGGGGGAAGTGTCTGTAGGGGGTTGTCCAAGGGTCCACTTTTAAGCCATTGGCCCCAGGAAACATTGAATACCGGGTGACACACACCCCAGGGACTCCATGCCAGCCCTGCTACAGTGCCTTCCTTCCCTGTTGTTTTCTCCCTCTGGGCCTGACCTCAAATGGTCCAAAACCAAGCCAGTAAGTATGAGAGGCTTGGAGAGAAAAGCTAGCAAGTCAGACCCAGCCCCGCCCCGCCCCCGCCCCCAACCCCATGCCCAGCAGTGTCAGGGCATGAAGCAGGCTTAGCTTATGGGAGGCTGAGGCTTAGGCTGCAGCTCTGCTCCTTCTAATGTTTACAGTTTGCTTGTATACCCGCCTGAACATTTTAAGTCACTGCAAAGAGACTTGAAAGGGCCCAGAGAGAGTCCCTGAGGGACAAGAAGGAATGCTGGCATAGGGCAGCAGGCAGACTGGGGTTGCTGCTGACTGTCCACTGCTCAGGGAAGCCATTTCTGTGGTTCCTGCATGGAACAACACTGTCTGCCCTGCTCAGGCCTCCTGCCGTGGACCCCACCTTCTTCTCTAAGGGAAGAGTCCATATCCCTTAACTGGCACAACACGGTCCTCTTCATGAATCAGCCCTGTAAACCTGTAGCTTGCCTGCCACGGCAACACGCTGTGATAGGCTCTTTGTATACGTTTTCTTCCTTATAAGGTCCTTATAAATCCCCCTGAGGCTCAGAGAGTAGAAAGAATTTGTCTAACTTTTGAGCAATAGAGGTGACTTGAGACCAGCTTCATCTATATCTGTCACCCAGGCCTTTGTGTACACTAAACACATCCTGTCACTGAGCTATACCCAAGTCCCAGCTTCCATGACAATTTCATACATGTGCATAATGTATTTCTATCATAATTTCTCTTGTCTCCCTCCCACTCCCTCTTCTTCTCACAAGTCCCCAACTACCTTTCGGTCCTTCTTGAGTATGTGTGGCCCACTGAGTTTCATTAGGGTTATGACTACACCACTGAAGGAAGTGGCTCCTCCTCCCCCAACCACCATTAACTGCCCCGAGTTCCTTGGAGACAGGTGGAGACTCAGGAGCTCCAGAATTTAAACAGACACCCCAAATAGCATAAGCAAAAGAGCCCACTTTGGTTTTTTTTCTTGTTATGCAAAAAAGAACAATTCCTGATTTCATGTGGCCAGCTGCCAGCTCCCTTGCTAAGTGGGCATCTTTACACTGGGGTCCTGGTAGGGTAGCTGTTTCCCTCTTTCCAGGCCATAACTACAATGTATAGTGTGTGTGTGTGTGTGTGTGTGTGTGTGTAGGGGCATGTGTATGTTCTTTTCACAGAAATAATATGATAGAGAATTGTAATATGGTAGAGAATTGTTTGGAGTCCAGTGTGGTTACTCTTTAGTTAAGTTGACCCTCATGACCTTGCCTGGGGTTCTACCCACGCTTGATCATGTGATTTCCTGGGAAGAAGAATACATCCTGGATTCTAAATAGCAAAAATCCAAACACACTGTTGGGATGCTGGCTTATTTGTGAGTTAGGGAATGTCTGCTGTAAACTGTTTTATTTTGCATGACAAGAAAAACAAACTAGGCTTTTTGGTTGTGCTATTTGGGGTGTCTGTTTAAAATAAGACCGAAGGGAGGCTGTCTGCCCTTTGTCCATTGGAAAGGCATCAACTTTGGAATCATTAACTTATAGGAGGCCTAGGGATGCGCCCAGTTGGTAAAATGCACGCCTCACATGTCTGAGGGCCTGGGTTTGAGTGCCAGCACTGCAGCGCTCTAGAGGTAGATGCAGGGGGATCAACACCTCATCCCTGAGCTACACAGTGAGCTCCAGGCCATCTGAGGCTAGTGATAAAAAACAAACACAAAACCATTTCAGAGAGTCTGAGGATAACTATGCCATCTTAGCTAGGCTTTTCTATTGCTGTCATAAGATACCATGACCGTAAGCAACTTGGGGAGAAAAAAAGATTCACTTCATCTTATAGATTGCAGACCATCATCCAGGGAAGTCAGGGCAGGAACTCAAAGCAGGAACAAGGAGGCAGGAACTGATATAGAAGCCATAGAGGAGTCACTGCCTACGGTGAGCTCAGTCCTCCAACATCAGTCATCAATCAAGAAAATGCACCATAGACTTGCATGCACACGCGCGCACACCCACACCCACACCCACACCCACATATTTATGTATATATGTGTGTGTGTACATATATATATATATATATAATGTATGACCTGGAGCTGGGTAAATGGCTCATCAGGTAAAGTACAGGCTTGAAACAGTATGAAGACCTGATCCCCAACAGCCATGGAAAAGTGGATGTGGCCACACATCAGTCGCTCCAGCACCCAGGGAAGAGACAGGTGGATTCCTGGATCTCTCTGGTTAGCAAGTCTATCAACTGGTGAGTAAACCTGTTCAGTGAAAGACCCTGTCTCATAAAATAAGGTGGAGAGCAACTGAGAAAGATACAGGAAGTAAATGTCTGGCTCCACGTGCCCACGTGCTCATGAGCTCACATGCACTCTTGCTTGCACTCTCTGTCTTTCTCCCTTGCCCTTTTATTCTCCCTCCACCCCCCAAAGACACACACACACACATCGCATCCCCACACCCCCTCAAACGCACACATGCATATACATATAGGCCAGCTCTAGCCTTAGCCCTCCCCTATGCCAGGCTTATGACCTTGGATGTGCCACTTTAGTCCTCTGGGCATCTACGTCTCAGTCAGGAAAAATTCAGCAGTGATCCTAGAAAACCCTCGCAGATTCTAAGAATCACAGAGACCTTCGGGTGCAGAGTTACAAATAAGAGGTCTGCTTGGGACCCCCCACTACTTTCTTCCAAGTCCCTCTGTCAGCTTTTAGAAGAAATATCTCCTCAGTGGTGTTTTTGAGCTATGGCAGAAGGCAAAAAGGAAAAGTCAGGTTCTTTGGGGTGAAATGGAGCATTTAATGATGGATAAGCAGAAAGATGCGTGATAGGCCTTTCTCTTGTGTTGGGTGTTTGGCTAATCTATCAGAAAATCCTGGCATGCTAGTGACAACCCACACTGAAAAGGGCGGAACTTGGCTCCCCTGCCCTTCCAGCTGTAAGAGCTTGGAAGAGAAGCTATGGGGAAAGCGTCTTTCATTTCCCTCTGGAAGCTGGGGGAACGCTCGGCTTAGCATTTGCCAACTGTGCAATGTGGGCTGCCTTCTAAAAGAGGCCTTTTTTGTGGACATCTTTTAGGCCACAGTACCCCGTTGGCATTCATGGCCCCTTGGAACAAGGCCTGCTGGAAAGTCTGGTACGAACTGCACCAGCATGGTAAGAAACTCACTTGCTAATGGAGGAAAGGCTTCAATGCGTCCTCAGGGTCCGTAGTTAAGCTAAGATCTCATTTGCCTTCATGCTTGTTTTCCCTCCATCTCTCTCTACAAGTGTAGCGTATACCATGGACACTTAGAACCAGTACACCGAGAAAACAAAACCAAAAGGAGATAAAGAGAACCAAGAAAACAGGAAGAGAAAATCAAAATCAAAGAGGACCACAGCTGTGTGGAAATGAAGGTCACACACTTGTGATAGTTGAAATTCAGATTCAGTGTCTGAAAATACTGCTAGCATCAAAGCAAGAATGGGCTATGCTGTTTTTCCAATGCTTCTTAGTATTAGGGAGGAGAAAAGAGTCTGATAACTCAGAGGACTACTCGTTTGGCCATACTTTCAGTATCTATTAAATGCTCACCACACACAAAGGACTATCAGAGATGAAGGGCTACAGGCCACTTGCTGAAGCTCGGCAGAGCCTGGGGAAGACAGTACACCTGCATACTCACTGTGTGTCAAACACTGTGCCTTTAGATGTGTGCCCGTTGTGTGCATGCACCCTGTACACTTAAGTTATGTCTGTGTTATGTCAGACGCTATGCTTGCCTATGCGTGTTTGTGTGTGTTTATGTGCATGGATGTGCTTGTTTGTACATATGCAGGTGCGCCTGCACAGGGACACCAGAGGACAACCTCAGCTGTTGTTCCTTAGGTGCCAACTACCTTTTGGGTTTTAATCTTTGAAAAAAAAATATGAGGGCCTGGAGAGATGGCTCAGCAGTCTAGAGCACTTACTGCTCTTATACAGGACCCAAGTTGGACCCCCAGCATCCACATCAGGCAACTTGTAACTCTGTATGCAGGGGGTCCTCGAGCATCTGCAAGCCTGTGGTACACATAAACTCATGCAGCAAGCACACATACACATACAGACGGATAAAGACACCTTTTAAAAAGATTTCATTACATTTATTTGTTTATTTATTTACTGTGTCATGGTGTGTTTGTGTATGTGTGTGTGTATGTGTGTGTATGTTTGTGTGTGAGTGTGTGTGTGTGTGAGAGAGTCTGTGTGTGTGAGTGTGTGTGTGTCTGTGTCATGGTGTGTATGTGTGTGTGTGTCTGTGTGTGAGTGTGTGTGTGAGAGTGTGTGTGTGTGTGTGTATGTGTGTGTATGAGTGTTTGTGTGAGAGTGTGTGTGTGTATGTATGTGTGTGAGTGTGTGTGTGAGTGTGTGTGTGTGCAGTTCAGAGGAACAATCTGTAGGACCTTTATTTGCCTAATCATCTCATCACACCTACTTTGGGTTTTTTTGGAGACAGTTTTTCACTAGCCTAGAACACACCAAGTAGGCTAGGTTAGTGAGTTCCAGGGATACACATGTCTCTGCCTCTCTAGGTCTGTAATTACAAGCCTGAGCCACCACACCCAGCCATTTTTATGTGGATTCTGGGGATTGAACTTGGGTCTTTGTGCTTATAAGGCCAGCTCTTCACCAAACAAGCCATCTCAGCCTGACACTATGGTTTTTATTATGCAGTAAATATGTGCTTACTGTATTCAGAGACTATACATTTAATTACATATCTGCGATCTATCAGACACTATGCTTATTTCTTTTTTTTGTTTTGTTTTGTTTTTTTGTTTTTTGTTTTGTTTAGTTTTTTTTCCCATTTTTATTAGGTATTTAGCTCATTTACATTTCCAATGCTATACCAAAAGTCCCCCATACCCACCCATCCCCACTCCCCTACCCCCCCACTCCCCCTTTTTGGCCCTGGCGTTCCCCTGTACTGGGGCATATAAAGTTTGCGTGTCCAATGGGCCTCTCTTTCCAGTGATGCCGACTAGGCCATCTTTTGATACATATGCAGCTAGAGTCAAGAGCTCCGGGGTACTGGTTAGTTCATAATGTTGATCCACCTATAGGGTTGCAGATCCCTTTAGCTCCTTGGGTACTTTCTCTAGCTCCTCCATTGGGAGCCCTGTGATCCATCCATTAGCTGACTGTGAGCATCCACTTCTGTGTTTGCTAGGCCCCGGCATAGTCTCACAAGAGACAGCTACATCTGGGTCCTTTCGATAAAATCTTGCTAATATATGCAATGGTGTCAGCGTTTGGATGCTGATTATGGGGTGGATCCCTGGATATGGCAGTCTCTACATGGTCCATCCTTTCATCTCAGCTCCAAACTTTGTCTTTGTAACTCCTTCCATGGGTGTTTTGTTCCCAATTCTAAGGAGGGGCATAGTGTCCACACTTCAGTCTTCATTCTTCTTGAGTTTCATGTGTTTAGCAAATTGTATCTTATATCTTGGGTATCCTAGGTTTGGGTATGCTTATTTCATTAATTAAATTATCTATCTATCTATCTATCTATCTATCTATCTATTTATCTACTCACTTTACATACTGATCACATCTCCACTCCCTCCTCTCCTCCTGGTCTCACCCTTACAAATTCCTCCCCTAATGTCCCTTCCCATTCTCCAAAGGAAAGCCCTTTGGTACCACCCACCCTGGGACATCAAGTCTCAGCAGGACTAGGCACATCCTCTCCCACCTAGGCCAGACAAGGCAGTCCAGCTAGGAGAAAGGAATCCAATTGCAGACAACAGAGTCAGAGACAACCTCTGCTCCAATTGTGGGGAACCCACATAAAGACCAAGCTGTGCATCTGCTACAAATGTCTAGGGGGCCTAGGTCCAGCGCCTGCATGCTCTTTGGTTGGTGGTTCTTAGTCTCTGTGAACCCCTATAGGCCCAGGTTAGTTGATTCTGTAGGTCTCCTTGTGGAGACACCATGCTTTTAATTATGATCCTAGGAAGTTAATTATGTACCTGCTATATGACAGGCACAATTTCTTTTACTTTAACTTTCAGATACACTCTTGTTAAATGAATATTATTATTTCCTCGAGAGAAAAAGCAGACATCAGCTGAAATTGGAGTCCAAGTCCAAACACAAGGTTTTATGTAGTGCTATACCACTGATAATCCCCCTGGTTTCCGTGATCTAATCCCTCTTGGGGTTTAGTTTTGTTAAGATTTGTCTTTATGTGTATGTCTTTGGCACCCATGTGCAGGTACCCGTGGAGACCATCGGATCCCCTGGAGCTGGAGTTACAGGCCTTGTATGCCACCTCATGCAGGGACTAGGAAACAGACTTGAGTTCTCTGGAAGAGCAACAAGTGCCCTTAACCACCTAACCATCTCTCCAGCCCTCAGTTTTGTTCAATTCTCCTCTGTTTCTTAAAGTAGCAGAGTCAAGGGACAGTGACCCATTTCCAGCTCTTGAGAGCAGCGTAGGAAGACTGATTGATCTAAAGCAAACTCTGTGTCTGCCAGGGGTCTGGCTGAAGACTCTGAGGCTAACATGCGTGGGACATCCTCTTTAGGTACAGGATGAAAGCTAGGCCAGGGAGACAAGACAGCTCATTTGTGCAATGTTTGCCACGTATACTGGAGGCCCTAGGTCCAAGCCCCAGTATCCTAAAACAAGACAAATGGGGAACATCTAGTCTGCGTTTGGGGACAGTTTTCGCCTTTCTTGCTGGATGTGCACTTGTAGGTGTGTGTCGCTGCTGGCAGCACTTTTGTGGCTTCTGCAGCTGGCTCCTTCAGGTTGAAATCCTCCCTCCTGGAAGGAGACTCAGGAAACTCCTGAAAGTTGTGAGTCCCAAGGCCCCTCCCCATAATCATCTAAGCAATCACAGTCATCAAAAGAGGTGGGGCTGCCTGAAGCTGTCACACTGGAACTCTAGAACACAGCCTTGGCGAGCTGTTAAAGCAAGCTGGAATCCAGCTCGAGATACATGTGACCGTGACCGAACCTCAAAACAAAAACAAACCTCTCAAGAGAAAGTACTAGCGACTCTACCTTCGAACAGGTTAGGACCAATTGCCTAGGACGAGGTCTTTTAGGAGACTAAAAAAAAAAAAAAAAATCTCCAAATGACATCTAGTTGCATTTCCTGTAGGTGCATATGCACGCGCGTGCGCACACACACACACACACACACACACACACACACACACACACACACAGTTTAAATAGCATAATATTGGAGAAGGTTTTGTTCTGGGGAGTGCGGGGACCTGTGAATCTTGAAACTTTCTGGAGTTTCTAAGTTTCCTTTACTTCCTATACCTTGTATGTCTCATTTATATTTGTTTGTTTTTGAGAAAGTAGCTGCTCTGTGTCTTAATTAGATTTTCTATTGATGTGACGAAACACCACGACCAAAGCAAGTTGGAGAGGAAAAGGATTATTTGGCTTACACTTCTATGTCACTGTCCATCATTGAAAGAAGTCAGAACCTCAAACAGGGTAAGGACCTGGAGGCAGGAGCTGATGCAGAGGCCATGGAGGACTGATGCTTACTGACTTACTCCTCTTGGCCTGCTTAGCCTGCTTTCTTATAGAATCCAGAACCACCAGCCCAGGGGCAGAAAGACCTACCATGGGCTGGGCCCTCCCCATCAATCACTAATTAAGAAAATGCCCTACAGCCAGATCTTATGAAGGCCTTTTCTCAACTGAGGTTCCTTCCTCTCAGATGACTCTAGCTTGTGTCAAGTTGACATAGAGCTAGTCAGTATACCCTGGCTGTCCTGGAACTCTCTATAGATGAGGCTGATTTGAACTCACAGAGATCCTCCTGCCTCTGCCTCTGCCTCTGCCTCTGCCTCTGCCTCTGCCTCTGCCTCTGCCTCTGCCTCTGCCTCTGCCTCTGCCTCTGCCTCTGCCTCTGCCTCTGCCTCTGCCTCTGCCTCTGCCTCTGCCTCTGCCTCTCCAGTGCTGGGATTAAAGGTGTATGCCACCATGCCTGGCTTCATTTACATCTTAAGTCTCCAGGAGGGGATATTTCAGCCTGACTTGAGCAGTATCTGGTTAGCCAGGTTGGACAAGTCTTTTTCAGAACACTAGACACTGACAAACAAGCCTCCCCAGGCCATACAAATCTGTTGACTATTAAAATCCCACACCCAAAAGCCAGAGTGACATAGAGTCTCTCTGTGAAAACTGTACTTTGTCCCAAAGCCCAGCTTTGACTTCATGGTCTCATATTTTCTCCAGCCTTTGTGAAAGATAATTTCACTGCATTCAACAGAAGGCGTATTTGTATGTGTACATATGCTTGAGAGAAATTTACTGAAAAGATGTGGGTATGGGACCAGCTGGCAGCTCTTTCCATGCCAGGATCTTCTCTTGTAATGCTTGCCTCCCAGCCAAGGAGGGATGCTTGTAAGGAACGCACGGGGACAAACTGGCACTTAACCTCTGAGTCCCTTCCCCAAAGGAAGGAAAATCCTGACTGTAGGAAGGGAACTAGGAAGATTTTACAGAGAAGTTCAAGGGCATTTGATATGGTCACAGAATGAATCCTGCACAGCCAGTCAGTGCTGGGGATTGAAGCCAGGGTCTCATATATGCTAGGTAAAGTCCTTATCACCTTATCACTACGCTAAGCTGGGATTACCTTGTTGATTTGTGTACATGCGGTCCATTACTCATTTAAACTCCATGTCCTTTTCTGTCCACTGATGGATCCCAGCATCTGGTCCTTTCTTATACACAGAGATCATTTGGACCTTTTGACCATTTCACCTGCAGGTTAGACCACATGTAATGGTCTCCTTGTTATGACAAAAAAAATACCTGACAGTGGCAACTTAAGGAAGGAAGGGTTTATCCTGGTCTATAGTTCAACAGGATATGTCCCTAGGGAAGTGTAATGGCAGAAGCAGGAGGCCAGCTGGTTGCACCATACCCTCAGCCAGGAAGCACAGAGTGAATAGGAAGTGGGGGTGGGTTATCATCCCTCAAGACCCACCCTCAACGATCCATTTCCTGCAAGTGTTCAAACACAGGAGCCTTATGGAGGATATGCCATAGTCACATCACACCCTCCTGATTCCTGACCTAACCCTGACTTTTCTGCTTCCCCTGACCTCTTGGAAGGCTGACCTAAGACACAGGCCAATTAGAGCTTTCCTTGCAGGAGACCTGTGTGAGACAAGTTCTGGAAAGCACGAACTCTAAGCAAGCAAGGGAAACTGGCTCCCATGTTGCCTAAGAGGCTGGGATTCCACGAGGAGACAAGCAACCAGTTACCTCCAACTCAGTGTGATGGATGGCCCTGATGAAGCCATCCTGGGGACACAGAAGAGTTAAACGTGCACTCCTTCTGGGAACATGCATAGAAGCTTCCAGAGGAGAGGACTGAGTAGGAAGCAGGAATAAGAGCATCAGGGAAAGGTCTCATCACTCAGGCTATCTGAGATGCTCCACTACCACAGTCTGCTTTCTCCCTCTGTGACAGGCTGACTCTGAGCTGTAGGCTTCAGTCCTGTAGGACTCACAGTAGTGGGAATTTGGCCAGCACTTAGCTCTTTCGAACTATTGGGGGTGGGGGTAGGGATGGGGGTGGGTGGAATATGCTTCCTGTTCCTCTGGTGCCCTCCATCCCTTCCCTTTCACTTTATCTGAGGACAAACCCTTCTTCTGGCAAACTCTGTGCTACTCCCTAACATAAAAGATGAAGCCACAGGCTGAGAACATCTCAATGGGTATAACACGTCAATCCCCAGCACTATGTATGAGCAAATGTGGTCCATACAGACATAAACATACATACACAGCCTCCCAAGAGGTCAGGAGAACATACAGCCTGGCAAACACAATGTCCTCCCCAGCACTGCGTGAACCAGGCATGATGGCACACGCTGACTGTCCGAGCCTTTGGGAGGTGGAGGCAGGAGGATCAGAAATTATAAGTTGATCTGATGAGTTAGTGATACACCCCACACGCATAAATAAGCACAGAACCGTCTCAGAAAAGGGACTTTAAATATGCCAAATCCCTTTTGCCTCCATCCTTCTTCAAAGTGGCTTCTAGATCAGAAGCCCAGGCAGCCTTTTGTTTCCTGGCCTTTGTCACCTGGAACCTTGGGCCTAGTGGTGACCTGGCCCAATTCCTGGCACTGGCTGCTCTGTGGCTGCTCTACCCATTGTCATTATACACCCAAGCCCCAGGCATGTGGGAGGAAAGAGGCTGCCATTTGAAGAAGTAAACAACTGGGGGTAATGTTTGAGAGTAGCAGCGTCTCTGGTGGGTGTCTGCCCCCCCACCCCCGTGGGGTGGTTACCCAAGTTCTGCCTTCCCTCCCCCACCGCCATTTTCCCCTGGACTGCTCTGGAAGGAGGAGCCATGAGCTCATGTCTCAGAAATGCTTTGAAGATGAGAATCACTGAACATTTCCCCAACAGCCCTCAATTTACTTTTTCAGCATTCTCTCTGGGTTGTCAAGCCTTTGTAGTTATTTTTATAAATAGCAATCGCTGGCTGCTTCCATTTTTACCCAGGACGGTTCCACCTCCGGCTGGATCGGATGTCATTTTGTAACTGACAGCCCTCCAGGCTGGACTTGCCCCTGTTTCTCCCGATGATACCTTCTCTGTATCTCCCTCCCGCCACTGCAGAACCCACCCTTATTGTCACTAGTGCATTTGCAATGCCTGCGTAGAGCCAAGCTTTTAGTCTGTCATGGATGCTCCACTCTTCCCACAATGCCCAAGGTCTCCAAGATGGCACCTGTAGCTGCACGCCACTCAGCCACTTCACACCTGCTTGGCGGCATTCCCCGCCTTGTCCCTTACCACACTTGGGCTCAGACATCTTGAACTCTCCGATATTGCTTAACGAAGAAGGCTTAGTTGTGGGCTGGAGATGTGGCTCAATTGATAGAGTTCTTGCACTTTTATAATCTCAGCTCTTGAGAGATGGAGGCAGGAGGACCAGAAGTTCAACCTCAGGCAGGGAAGATGGCTCAGTGGGTAGAATACTTGCTATATAAATATGAAAACCCATGCAAAGGCTGGATGCAGGAATGCATGACTGTGATCTCTTCTGGGGTGAGATGGGAGGCAGACACAGGAGAGCTTTGCAAACTCATGAATCAGCTAGCCTGGTGTGCACAGAGGCCAGGGGACCCTGCCTCAAACAAGGTAAGAGGCTAAGCCCCACTCCTGAGGTTATATTCCTACACACCTGCTGTGGCTTGCACATTCACACACACACAAGGAGGTGGGAGGTCATTTTCAATTACTAGTGAATTAGAGGCCAGCCTGGGATACATGAGGCCCTTTGTAGATGAAGAAGGAAGAGGAGGTTGAGGAAGAAGAGGAATAGAAGAAAGGAAAGAAGCCTTATGCAATGTTTCTTCTAGGTTAGGAAAGGGTTAAGTTCATAGAAAACAAAGTAAATTGAGGCCCGTGACATGGCTCTGGGGATAAAGGTAGGTGTTGTACAAGCCACCAACTTGAATCTATGTAATAGATGAAAGAAAGAATCCATCCCACCGAGATATCCTCTCACCTCTTCACACATGTTATGGCACATGCATGCACACACAGACACACAGACATAGATGGACACACAAACACACACACAGGCACACACAAAATTATTTAAAAAGAAGAAAAGTGTGAATCTAGTAGTCAGCCTTCCTGTGTAGACAGGAGCTGGGCCCCTTTACTATCGCACGTTCTAAAATAAAGTAGCTAAATCACACAAAATGAATGGGATCTAATACAGCGATCTAGCATCTGAAGCTATTAGGCTCGAGGAATGAAGTGTCGTGTTTGCATCTAAGGGTCTCTCCTCCAACCCTCCTCACTAAAGGAAACCATTGCCTGGAATTTAGTGGATGATCTTGGGGAGTCCTTGTGCTTTGTTTGGCATGCCATACCTAAATAATAATGTTATGTGAGATTAACTCTTTTCCACTTATTATTTACTTGTGTGGATGGTGTGTGGGAGTCACATGCCAGCAGGTGAACAGAGGTCAGAGGACAATGTATGGGAGTCTGGTCTCCCATCACACTTGTGTGGGTCCCGAATGACAAAAGGAAATAAAAAAGGAAAGGACTGCTCCTTGGTGTGGTTGGGGAGAAGGTTTACTCTAGATTTGTGGGAAGAGCATAGCCAGAGGCAGACACATCTGGAAGATTCCAGAGTGAACAGGATCCTGAACCATATTAAGGGTGGGAGAGGGGGGAGAAGGGGGGGAGCCAGCTACAATAGCCAGAGACCCAGAAAAGAATGGGTTAACCAAATGGTTGGGTTACATAAGGAAGGGGCAGCTGGGGAAGGGCAGCTCAGCCCCTGGGCTGGAGAAATTTAGAGTAGGGAGCAGGGTACCCAAGCCAAGTGTAATAAGAGGCTGAGGGATGCTGGGAGAATCTGGCAGCCAGCTCCTCTTTGATATGGTAAGTAGGTTCCTCAGCCCAGGTTTGAAACCCCGCAGGTCAGGTCGCAGGTATAAAACTCAGGCTACAGGCTTGACAGCAAGCTCCTTTTCCACAGTCTTCTCACCAGCCCTTCCGGTGAGTTTTTAAGCTCTGCGCATGCTAACTTACTGTACGTAATTATCTGCCAGTGGGTTATCACATTTGACCAATTAACCCTTGGTCTCTTGCTAATGGTGGTAATATTCTTACCGTTGTGTTGGAATTACAGGCCTGCACCTCCATGCCTGTTTTACGTGGTGCTGGGAACTGAACCTGAGACACCGCAGGTTAGGCAAGGATTCTACCAACTGAGCCACATTCCTAGCCCCTAGTCTACATTTTCTTTGGTGCCTAAGTGTTGGTGATTTTTCAAGTATTACTCCACTGAACATTTCCAGTACTCAACAGAAAAGCATGACCAAACACATTTTGTAGAAAAGAAACTAAGCAATTGTATTTGTTTTCTCTGTGAGGTACAAGCATGAAAAGATTCTGTCCTTCTCTGCCCCGTGCTGTGTCGTCGTTTTGAGGATCAATATAAAATCTCCTGTTCACAATCTTTAACAATCTATTTAGTGGAAAACACGACTTTCTGGTTATTTCCAGAATCTAAAAGCCCCTCCATTATGGTCCAGGACTTGTAGGTTGGACGGGACCTAACACCACCGCCTGCCTAGCACCAGCCTGCCCTTATCCAAGAGACTGGCAGGAGGATCATGGAGCTGCTTGTCAATCTTTCTGTGCGTGCTGCATGTGCGTGTGTGCGTGCGTGCATGCGTGCGTGGGTATGTGCGTCCATCTCTGGAAACCAGTCATCTACCTCCAATGTTGTTCCTTAGGTGCTTTCCAGCTTGTTTTCTTTTTCTTTTTTAAATTACATGTATTTGTTTGTTGTGTGGGAATGGGGAAGTGCTCAGCCCACTGTGATGTCAGAGGACAGCTCGAGGGCGTTGGTGCTCTTGTTCCACTTGGTGCGTTCCAGAGATCAAATCCATATCGTCATGCTTATCTGCAAGTGCCGTCATCCACGAGCACCTCGGCAGCCTCACTTTTTTTTGTTGTTTTTCAGACAGCGTCTTTCGCTTGAGCCTTTTGCTATGCCGAGACTGTCTAGCTGTGCGTTTCGACTTTCCCAGCTCTGAGATTACAAGTACTTGCACCACCACACGCAGCTTTTTAATGTGATTTCTGCAAAATCAAATATAAGCAAGCGCTCTTCTGACTGGAATCCACTCTTCTGACTGGAGCCGCTCCCCAGCGCTCTGCTTACTCTTTTGGCACCTTTCCTTTCCTGTAGGGATTTTGAGGAGAGGTAGAGGAAGAACGTGAATATCTTCAGGGGACACTTGAGGCTCCTCTCCCTGGGTTTTATGGGTCCCTCTATGTCAGGTATCTAAATATCTAAATCTCCAGAGGACAACGTTTCTGGAGTTCTTCCTCTGGCCTTCCTCCGCACCTGCTGACAGTGGAAGGCCCTTTGTATGGGACGTGCTATGGAACAGCCTATGATATACAGAGCCCCTAAAGTTCCAGACACACGCTAGGCATGTGAACTGCTCGCCTGAAGACCCCTTCCTTCGGATGGCCATCTCCAATCGAAGGACAGACTTCTGAAAGGCTTACATCATCCGAAGGGGGTTCTCCAACACTGACTCCCCAGATTGAGGAGACATGTCCCCCAAACACTCCCTGATATTTCAATTCCTCAAGAAGAACTTTGTCTTCTGCTCATATGGTCTGAAACAGTGGTAAGGCCAGGGCATGGTTCATTCTAGCAGATCTGAGTTGGTTGAAACTGGTTAAGTGGAGTGCACTTATTTATTTTTTACTGGGTAAAATCCACACGACATGAAATTTGCCACTTGAGAGCAAATGATTCAGTGGCATTTGGGACATTCGTAGTGTGGGGCAATCCCCTGTCTCACCGTGTTCCAAGGCCTTTCCTCACCCGCTCTTCTCACCCTATGAAGCCATCAGAGGCTTCCCTCTCCTCTAGCCTCTGGTGATGACCAGTTTGCTTTCTGTCTTGATGGGTTACAGGTATGGTACATGGTGATATTCTCTAAGATTATCAGTAACCGTCAAAAGCTTCCGGTACTTGTGGTGATAAATTCAAAGGGACTGAGGTGTGGGGCAAGAGTTTTAGCTAGAAATCACCAATCATTAGTTAATAGTAATACTCTCAAAATAGACCTCATCACAGAGTGTCTGTTAGACACAGACATAGTTATAGAACATAGTCTATAGGTGTATTTTTAATTTTTTAAAAACATGTATCTGTGTGTGTGTGTGTGTGTGTGTGGTGTATGGTGTGGTTATGGTAGCAATAAGAGTGTGCCATGTACACAATGATGCTTGATACTTGCTGATGGAGAAGCAAAGATTAAGACACTGAAGACTAGCCTTCACAGAGCTCTGAGTTCCTTCCTAGCCTGAAGAAAAGACAGGCAAGAGACATACCTACCAGACAGTGTGGATCTTGCTTAAACACAGATCCTAATAAACCTATGTGATGTAGGCACCTTTGGAATATTTGAGTGCCTGTGACTATAGGCTGGCTATTAGACACTCGTAAGGAACGTATGCTGCTTGAACACAGGTATGAGGGACTTCACACATGAATTATGTAAGTGAGAAGGCATCTTTGTGTTGAGAGGCACATGCTGAAACCGTTCGGCAGAGCCAGGGTGGTTGGGAATTTTTCCCCACAAAAAATAAAAATAGACGAAGCAAGAGCGGCACCCGTTGTTGCATCTAAGTGATGGGTGTTGGGAGTTTACTGTGCTGTCTGCATGAGTCAGGATCTACCCCAGAGGAGAAACCGCCGGGAGATATTTAAAGCACACAGCCTAGGAGGCAGAATTCTGGTTACACAGTGGATGGAGACCGGAAGCCAAACAAAGAACTCAGAGTTGAGATTGTCACTGCTGGCCTGGGACTGAGGGCAGAGCCAGAAGGTGCTGCCCTGGAGCCCTGCCCTCGAGCCAGGGGTGGGGTCACTGAGTGGGTACACAAGTAGGCATTCTGGGTGTGCAGTACCTCAGTGACAGTGGGGATACTACCTATGGTGTCTGACTTCCATTTTTGCTGGTATTGCTTCTCAGGCCCCATTCCACAGCCTGCTTAATGTGTGGTGCTGGGACTCCAACCCAGGGCTTTTCGAATGTTAAACAGGCATTGTACCCACTAAGCCAGACCTCCACCCCATGCATGCCTCTTAGAGCTCTCACTCATAAAGCACTTTGCCCATGGCATCCCATTGCCTGAGGTCACCATGGAGACTCCTTACATCTCGTGGAGAGCCTTGAACAGTGCAGCTCTTGGGGCAGAGGCACTACCTTCAGCACTGTTTGACAGCAGCCAGCACTTTTAGATCAGTCAGTCCTCTCTGGCAAATAAAGCAAGGGCTGTACTGTGTCAATATGGCCTGTCAGTGAGAACCCAGAGTGAGTCAACGGCTGTTGCCCAGAGCCATCAGCTCTGAAAGCCTGGGGAGATTTGGCCTCATTTCCCACAGTGGTCCTGCTGGTGACCTACCCCAAATCCATTTTCTCAGTGTTCCTATGAATAAAACAGAGACTTTGTTCAGGTCGACAGTGTACCTACCCGGCAGCTAAAAAAGGCTTGCTTCCTTGGTACTCTTGAAGTTACCAGGGACCTTGTGATCAAGTTTAGGCCAAGGAGATACAGATGAAAGTCCTTGGGCAATGTGATCCTTCCAGAACAAAGAGGCCAGCCAGCCACAGTGGCTGCACAACTCTGTAGCCACAGGACCACGGTCCAGCCCAGGATGGGGTGTGTTCAGCTGAGTACATAATTGTTGCTCCAAGCAAACTAACAAAACAAAACAACTACCCAAACACAAATGTAATCAACGACAAGGGGGAGGAGAGGGTGGGTGTAAGGAAGTTGGCGACTGAGACCCAGCATGCCCTCTGTGGCACAGAGCAGAGGAAGCAGAGGAAGAGATGTGTGCAGAATGGATGTGGGCCAGTGGGTAGCCACCTGAGTGGAGACCATGGGGCTGGAGGGATGGCTCAGTGGTTAAGAGCATTTGTGCCTCATGGAGAGGACCCAAGTTTGCATTACAGAGTTCACCATGGGCAGTTTGCAGCTGCCTATAACTCCAGCTTCTGGGGTTTCGGTGCTGTCTTCTGGCCTGTGGACTCACATGCACCTGATCCTCTCCCCAGAAGACATATAAACATGGGAACTGGGTGTGAGAGCCTTTACTTCCAGCGCTTGGAAGGCAGAAGCAGGGAGATGACTGTGAGTTCGAGGCCAGCCTGGTCTATGGAGCAAGACTCCAAGCTAGAGATACATAGTAAGGGGGCAGGTACAGGGGACATACCCTAACGGGACTGTGGTGAGCGACTCTCTGTGGACTTCTACTCTTATAACACTAGTGCTTGTTCCTAGAATACGACATTCCCCACATCAGGCTATGTCTTGTGGCCAAGGTAATAAATAGATATATACACACACACTCACATGCACACGTGGCCAACTCTAAGCAGACTGAAGAGTCTCTGTAGCTCGGGCGGTCCCTCTGTTGGTAAAGTGCTCGCTGTGCAATCCTTGGGGAAATCTCAAACAATCTCTTGTTTAGGGGAAGTGAGAGTTTATGTTGAGCAGTTTTTGTAGCTCTCCTTAGCCCTGGGTCACATGTGGTCCACAGGCTGAGGTTGGACACACATAGTGACAGAGAGGAGCTGGGCAGAGGCAGAACACTCACCTGTCCATTCACTACCTTTCAACTGCTTACGAAGTGTCAGGGAAAAAACAGGCACAGTACAAGGCTTTTGTCTCAAAGCCCGCCTGCCTGCCTGCTCTCTTTCTCCTTCCTTCCTTCCTTCCTTCCTTCCTTCCTTCCTTCCTTCCTTCCTTCCTCCCTCCCTCCCTCCCTCCCTCCCTCCCTTCTTTAGCTCACAGCTAGAGCAGAGACTTTCCCACATCAATGTGACTTAGGGGACAGGAAGGGAAGTTCACACTTGGTGAGTCCTATAATGACCTGGACACAGGGTTAGTCACACACACACACACACACACACACACACACACACACTGAGCTCCATCTGGCATCACAGAGAACACAATGATTGTATTCGTCAGCCCATTCTATGAGTGGATAAACTGAGGAATTCAGTCAGAGAGCACAGATTCTAAGAAATGCTACCTCCTCCAGTTCTAAGCTGGGTGAGAGTCTGGCTGAGGAAAATCCAGGCCATCTGAGCTCATGTGGCCTACTTTATCTAGCTGCCTTCCTCTTCTGTATATCCCTCCCCTCCTGCCCTCCTCCTCTCCTCTTCTTATAAGATGCACCATCTCATAGATTTATGATATTATGAATCTTAAGACTACAGTTCTATGGGTATACGCACTGATGTCTAAATGGAGCAAGGGTCCAGTATGTCTCGTTTTTGCTTTTTGTCAGAGCATTTTTCCCCTTCCAGGCAAGCATTTTTAGACTGTTCCTTCCAAACACTTTCTAAATTTGAATGTGATGTCGACACTCTCCTCTCCCTCAGCCGCGTCCCTCTTCATGGAGCATCAGGCCATTCTAGACACCAGGCATGGGGCGGTACAGATGCAGAACCTAAGAGGCAAAGTCAAGGAGAGTCACATCATCCAGGGACCCACAACAGCAGACGCTGGTACCGACCCCAGCACTGAGACAGCTTTTCCTTGAGACAGGGTTTCACATATCCCAGGGGCTGCTTCCTTAAGAAGCCAAGTATGGGGCTGGAGAGATGGCTCAGCGGTTAAGAGCACTGACTGTTCTTCCACAGGTCCTGAGTTCAAATCCCAGCAACCACATGGTGGCTCACAACCATCTTTAACAGAATCTGAAGCCCTCTTCTGGTGTGTCTGAAGACAGCTACAGTGTACTCAAATACATAGAGTAAATAAATAAATCTTTAAAAAATTAAGAAACTAATATTAAATTAGCAAAAAGGAAGCCATGTGTGACCTTGGACACCTGATCCTCTCATCCCATCCCCCCACCCTCAGCCCCGTCCCCTCCAGTTCTATGACCACTGCCATGCTGGTTATGTGTCCTGGAGATGGAACCCAGGACTTTGTCATGTTGTACAAGCACTCTACCAACTGAGCCACACCCCCAGCCCCAAGACAGAGTTCTTACCAGTTAAAGAACATCACGCAACACGATGAGTCTACGATTTGTTTATTTCCATTAGTAATGGAGGACATTTGGATTGATTTCTCGGATCATGATTCTTCTTCAACATCTGTCATTTCCTGTGCCCTAACTGATGGGGTTCTCTCTATAGCTTACAGGCTTGGAGAACCTGAGAAACACCAGAGGCCAAGCCTCCCTCAGGCCAAGAGGCCTTGGAAAACCATAATGGCCGTGAAATCCTGCCGGCCTTTGCTAGATTACAGATGAGGAAGAGGCTTGGGGAGAGCAGGGGAAGACTCTGGAGGACATCGCAGGGCTGGGGCTAGGGCTGACCCTGGTGGGGGGTGGTTACACTTGCACTCCCCCTTGAGGGTTATTAATAAATGCTAGAATCTCAGCCTTCAGGCCTTCTTGCTGTCTTTCTCCACCCAGAGACTCCTGGGAGCCTGCCTGGCCCGGGGCCACGGGGAACTTGCGCCCCCTGCTGGCCAGAGGGACACCTGCATTAACCTGTGCCAGCTGGCATTCACAGATTGTCTGGATTCTGGGCACTCAGACTCTGAGAAGTCCCTCCCTGCCACAAAATCCCCATAAACCTCTGAGGTCCATTGGGTTCAGCTCGCTACAATACAGAACAGGAGTGCAACAGCGTCTGTAGCTGTTTTAAATGGACATACATAGCACAGACTTTAAAATTACATGTTGCTTGCATGTGTACACATTCATGTATGTGTATGTGTGTATGGATGCATGTTCCTGGGGTCCATCTGCTCCCACCCACAATGTTGGGGTTACAGGCACCCACAGTCATGCCTTGCTTTTTACACTGGTGCTGGGGAGGCAAACCCAGGTCCTCATGTTTGTACAAGTGTCCTTACCCACCAAACCATCTCCCCAGTTCTTCTGTGTTTTTGTTTGCATGTTTTTGTTATCTCTTTTTGTTTTTTAGAGCTCTGAACCCAGAGATTACTGACTCAGCTGGACTGGCTGGCCAGCCAGGATCAGAGATCCTTCTGTCTCACCTCCTCAGAGCTATGAATACTAGTGTCACCACAGCTGGCATTTTAAGTGGGTGCTGGGTATCCAAACTAGGTTCTTTATGCTTGTGTGGCAAACACATCACTGGTTGAGACATCTTCTGTTCCCTGGCTCAAGAACAATCTGACTCAGACTCAAGTCTTCCACCACTGCAGTGCCCAGGCCCCTGCCCTTCCCCCAGACCCATGCTACTCTCAATTTGTCTCTTGACTCTGGTGAAAAGAAAAGTTGTTCTGTTTTTTAAAAGATAAGGAGAGGGGGGATGTGTTTTGGTGGATGTGTGGTGAGGTATAGGGGAAGGGGGTGCCTCTGCGGGCCCATGCTGAGGCATCCCTTCCCCCTGAGGAACCAGCCACACGACTAGAATAGTATAGAATAGAGTTTATTCAGGGCATGGGGAGGGGAGTTGAGAGGGTAGTAGAGGCAGAGAAAGAGAGAGAGAGAGAGAGAGAGAGAGAGAGAGAGAGAGAGAGGAGAGAGAGAGGAGAGAAGAGAGAAGAGAAGCTGACTATGAGCATGTGGGGATGGGGAATGGGAAGAGGGGTAAGAGGACAGAGTCAGAGCAGGAAGGCAAGAGCAAGAGGCGAGGAGGGGACCAAGCAGCCCCTTTTATAGTAAGCCAGGCAACCTAGCTGTTGCCAGGTAACTGTGGGGCGGAGCTTAGGCAAAGTGCTAACAAAAGTAATTTTATTTTGCTCTGAATTTTACATTTCTATTTGGAGCTCCAACTTCACCAAGAAGTTGTGGCAACTTGCGTACAATTACTTCAAGTTCGCCTTTCTGAGGAATGAGGTTCTAGGGAAAAGGGGGGCAGGCAGGGGGAGAAAAATAGGTCCTATGCATGCCACATCTTGAGAGGCAAAGAGATCCCTTGAGCTCATTGGTCAGCCAGGGTAGCCAATCAGTGAGCTTCGGAGATCAGGGGGAGACCCTGTGTGACAAACAAACAAGCAAGCAGACAGACAGACAGACAGACAGACAGACAGACAGACAAGGTGGAGAGCAGAAGACATCTGACATACACCCGCAGGCCCCTATGCGCTCTATATGCACAAGGAAAAGTAGATAATACAAGCACCGTTCCATTCTAAGGCAGACCGGGTGGCGCACGATCCTCCGGGAGCTGGGTTTTCGTACAACTGTCAGCAACAGGGAAAAGAGTCTGTGAGGTCTAGCTGTAATCAGAAGCATCGCATCCCTGCTGGCTGCTTCCCATGGAAACATGTCCTGCATCCATTCTTCTCTTGATGAACAGACATCCTGGGCTGGTTCCATAACTCTGCTGTAGTGAATAGCATTGCAACAAACAAGGGTGAGCAAGGGTGAAGTCTGGTGACTTAGAGGCCGTCAGCTCTATTTCCAAGAAGGGAACAGCTCAACCATATGGCAGCTCTATTTCTTATTTGAGGAACCTCCATATTGATTTCTGTTGTGGTAAACTTGTTTATATTTCCACTAGCTATGCATAAAAGGTGCCTCTACCCCTATCCTTGCCAGCATTAGTCATGTTTTGTTTTTATTTTTGTTTTTGTTTTTTTGGTTTTTCTAGACAGGGTTTCTCTGTGTAGCTCTGGCTGTCCTGGAACTCACTCTGTAGACCAGGTTGGCCTCGAACTTGGAAATCCACCTAGGCCTTAACTTTTACCTAGGCCTTAACATCACTCACATGCTTTCTAAAAGATACCATGGAACAGCTTCATTTCACAATGAAGGCTTTTCTTTGGACTCTAGGTACGCTAATCTCCTTACTGCAAAGGAGAACAGTTTTAAAAGACTACTTCAAGGAGATATCCCCATGCCACAGGTGGTAAGGAGGAAGCAAACACATGTTCATATACATTTTTGGTACCTAAACAGAAAAGAACGGGACCAATCCTTACCAACACCAAAGTCCAGGATGCAGGAGCTATTGAAGGCATGAGCACCTGGATGGACCTGGAGCAGGACATGCTGTCTACGCAGAAAGGAGAGTCGGATGTCCTGCATTTGGTGGTGCATGGAGATGGGAGCATCCTGAGAGAGGCAAAGCATCTGAGAAAGGAAAGCCAGACCTGAACTCCAGAGTCGCTCAACTCTACATGCAATTATTCCATGGGATCATTCCTAAGAGAGCCAATTTACTCTTGTCACCACTGAACTGCTGAGGATGGCAACAAGGTACAGAGAACCAAAGGTGACATATGCTTCCTCTGATCTTGTCAGTAACCATTCTGTGATGGCCACCAGTGGAAGACACCCAACAAGACACCCCGAGCCTCCCTCCCCTTCTTGTCTAGGTTAGGGCAGCAACACAATCCTGACTGCCACTCGTACACCCCGTGGGCTGCTAGGAAGCAATGAGGCACAGAGGGATCTAAGTGTCCCAGAGACTCTAAGCCAGGCGGCGGCGCCGGCCTTTAATCCCAGCTCTCCGAAGACCGAGGCAGGCAGATCTCTGAATTTGAGGCCAGCCTGGTCTACAGAGTGAGTTACAGGTCAGCCAGGATGACACAGAGAAACTCTGTCTTGAAAAATAAAACAAAACAAGCAAAAATCAAAGAAAGAAAGCAAGGAAACAAGGAAGCATGGGAGGAAGAGTCTCTAGTAAAGAGAGTGTTTAGTAGCAGAAAGAAGCAGGCTTGCTGGAAGTCGAGGAAGGCCAGGCTGGCCTCAAATTCAGAGATCTGCCTGCCTCTGTACTGTAAGCCAGTCTCAATGAAATGTCCTTTATAAGAGTTGTCACAGTCATGGTATCTCTTCACAGCAATGAAAGCTAAACTAAGACAATGTTTGTGGGTTGCAGACTCACTGGAGAAAGTGGGCCACTGAGACTGGGCCTTGTGACCTTATGGCCTGACCCAGTTTCTGTTCATGCTCTTGTCCATGACTTCAGATGCCATGTGACCAGCTGCCTCGTGCTCCCAATGCCGTGGCCTCCTGGCAGCCTATAAGCCAAAGCAAACCTTTCTTCCTGTAGGTGCTTCTTGCCAGGCGTTTAGTCACAGCAATGTGGGAAGTAACTGATAGCAGCAGCTTTGTGTCAAGTGCTACCTCCCTGCCTAAGTCCTGTGGTCACGGGAGTCAGGGACAAAGGGACAGTAGTAACAGGGTTTCTCCCCAGGTCCAGTCCCCCTAAAACTCACAGTGCTGTGGACAGTGACCCAGCAGCCACCTACTTAGCCACACCTTGGCTCAACTATGATCCTCAAGGATCTGCCCAGGTGTCCTTCACAGCTGCGATAGCTTTGTTTTTACCCAGGGGAATCCTCCTGTCTCTACCCTCCGCAGCACAGGAGTTACAGCTGCCACTCCCAGCTTTCTACATGGGGGCTTGGGATTTGAACCCAGGTTCTCATCCTCGTGCAGCAAGTGCGTTTAGCTGTGAAACCGTCTGCCCAGTCCCCAGCTGAGCTTCGTGGACACTGTTCCATGGCAGGCAGCCCATTCTTCACTCTGACCCGTGCCTCCTGGACCTAACCCTGCTGGATGCTCTGTGGACATTGAGATAAGGCGGTCGTAGCCTCTGCTCCCTTTCCCTGGCCTAATTTATCTCTAGGGCTGGGCCTACCTGCAGACTGGGGGCACCACATACTTCTTACTCAATAAAGGAAGCAATGCTAGGCTGCAGGTTGGGGCTGAACACTGCAAAGAGTGGGCACAGAGCCAGCCTTTTGTGTAAATCAAGGCCACATAGCTAGCTAGGGTAGAGCGAGCTGCATGGCCCAAGGCCACTGGCTGTGTTGCTACCCCACTCATACATTCTATACACCACAAGCTATATGCAACTTACCTCACCCATGGGCCGTTAAGTTTAAAAACAACCCCAATTACATTCAGTGTTTAGAAACTGCATATGGGTCTTACAAGCTGGTCTCCTCAGAGTTCTGCACGGCGACTTGCATACAGCAGGTGCTCAAGAAATGCTCTTGGTCCATAGGCCTCAGTTCACAGTGTGTCCTCTTACTTCTCAGCTCTTGCTCCATCTTTCCCACGGGCACCTTCCTATTCACTGGTCTCTGAACACCTATGTTGGGCCAGGTGCCCAGCCAGGTGTAGAAAACTGGCCCAGCCTTGCCCGCCAGCCATTCACAGCACAGTTGGGAGAGCCAGACAAGTTGCCAGACAGACTACAGTATGGGGGGAAAAAAGTGCAGGCAGTGTGTGCCAGGCTGCCATGGGAACGGAGGGGTGGGCCTGTGACCACACAGATGAGAGCAGCTCCTGACATCTGCGCATGCCTTTCAGCTTCTCAAAGACATGGGTGTGAAAGGTGGGGGGAGGGGCTAGAAAAAGCAAGAATCAGCTTTCCCAGTCCCTTAGTGCTCAAATTCCTAACAGGATGATACAACGACATTCTTAAATGCTTGCAAAAGAGGTGTTTTTAAATTTAGTTTTGTGTGTGTGTGTGCGCGCGCGCGTGTGCGCGTGTGTTTATGTGTTTGCACATGTGTAGGTTTGAATGTGTATGTGTACACGTGGAGGACTGATGCTGATGCTAGCAATCTTCCTCCTTCACTCCTCTGTGTTATTCATTGAGGCAGGGTCTCTCAATCAATCCCAGAGTCCACTGATAAGGCTAGTCTCCATCCCCAGCTTGCTCTGGGGATCTCTATCTCCTCTGTCCAAGGTTGGAACTACAGGCAGCCTCCACGTCCACACAGAATTTACCCGGGTTCTAGAGAATCCAAACCTGGGTCAAATGCTTTAACCACTGGGCCATCTTCCCATCGCAGGAAGATAGTTTTTGCAGCTTTCTGATAAGTTTGGAAAGGCTCTACAATATCGTCCAGCACTAGGCTCTGAAGGCCCATGTGCTGAGAAATTTGAAGGCTGGCCTTCCTAGAACAGGATTCTCCCAATTACTAGGCTGCTAAGGAACTGTGTTACTCAGCCATTCCTGAGCGGTGCTCTTGAAAATGCTGCAGCAGCTGCCTAGGGTAGGGAAAAATATGGGATCATGGACTCCTACAGAAACATCTGGCTCTACAGCAGGATCCTCTGGGCATGTTACCCCTCTCTGTGCCTCAGTTTCTCCACGTGTAAGTGGGGGGAACTCTGCACTCTGGAGTTTGGTCAAAGTCTTTGGTTTGTCGGAGAGGCAGTCAGCATCTGCTATGAGGGCTGCTGACAGAGATGCTACATCTCCTATAGAGATGTTTCAGGTAAGACCTTAGGACAGCTGGGAGCTGTGCTTACATCCCGTGTATGAAAGACTTTTCCTCGGTTTCTAGCTACAAACCTGTGATTTTCTAGGAATCTCACCAGAAATTCAACTTACAGTAAAAGACACATCCCAACCCTCTAGAGTCTAGTGCAGCACTAAGACCCATGGTTTTCCCTTATATTGTAATCCTTTGAAAGGCACCTTCAGAGTCACCCTGTAGGCCCATGTCCACCCTGTCACAGGATATGGTCACTTGGGGAGGCGGGACATGGGGAGTTTAACTGTACTTATTCCATGCTGCACCGGGGCAGGTGCAAGGCTGTTCAGAAACTCCAAGGCACTGCTCCAGGGGTGGGAAAGTGCAGTCTGAGGTGTGGGAAAGCCAGAGCTGGTATGGGGGTACTAGGGCCTGCAAAGAGGACAGGGACCTGTGTTTCTCAGATTCTTGGACATCCAGGTGACACTGGGAGTCACAGAGAGCAAAGAATGGAGTCGGGTGTCCATGGGCTGGTGGCAGCATCTAGTTCGGGGCTGGGGAGGAAAGGGGAACTCCAGCTTGTCTCACAGGGCGATTGTCCTCAGCTTGGCAGAGGCAGGCTTGGTGGCAGTTGTGACTAGGAGAGCAGAGAGGCCTTCTATGAGAGATTAGGCTGCGGCTCTGTAGGTGAAGGCCTTCTTCGTGGCTCCCCGCCATGGATCTTGATGAAAAGAGACAGTCCATGGTTCTAAACAGTTTAGTGTTATGGCAGAAAATGGGTGAGTAAAATCACACCCACGTTCTCAGGGTGGGCCTGAGATTAAATATCCTTTGCAAGGAGGAGTGTCTGGGAAGGGAAGCTCATTGGCTAAGCCCTACAGGCCTCTAGGTACCTCACTAAATAGGAGAACTCTGTCTTGGGCCTATGTGACCATAGGACATGTTTCTTTTATGTGAGAAGCATGACACATGCTCCAGGCCAGGAGTCTGGCAGGGAGCTGGAAGTTGCCTGAGCCTCAGGTGTGTGCCCACCAGTCTCCGGGTCTCAACCTGCTCTACCTTACCAAACTTCCTGGAATACATGATTTTTACATCCCCTATGCCCCTGTGACCTCCTTTATCAAAGCAGAAGGGGAAAGGGCTGCAAGATGGCTCAGCAGTAAAGGTCTTGCCACCATGCCTGACCTGAGTCCAAGGCCTGGAGCATACATCATGGAAGGAAATCAAACTCAGGTTCTCAGAACTGAACAGCAAGTACTTTAGCCACTGAGCCATGTCCCCAGCCCAGATGCCTGCCTGTCCTTTTGAGGACTTTAGTGGCAATTAGATGAGGAAATAGGCTAGCTCTCAGTTTGGTAGCTATAATACTGTTCCTGGGATAAGTTCCAGTGTTGAGCTGGGCAGAATAAGGAGAGAAAAAGTCATCTCCATGGAATGTCAGGAGCCACCTCTGCTGAGGCCCACCTCAGCTTTGGCCTTGTCAGAGAGATGTCGGCCTGTTCCTCTCATAGGCACACAGGTGCCAAGACTGCAACTTAAAGTTTCTTTCTGAGTCCACAGCTTACTGGGTCTCCTTGGCTGTGTCAGCCCCACCTCTTTCCCACTACCCCCCACCCCTGAGGTCTTGCTCTTGTGTTGTCAGGCCTCCCATAGGCTGATGTGACCCCTGATTAACTTAGCAAATCCTTCCTTTGCTCATCTCAGGGTCTTATCACAAGGCCAAACCAAATCAATTCATATGTATGCAAGCATGTTCCCAGCAGCTGCCACGGGCTTAGGCAACAGATGGTGTCTGACATTCATTAGGTTGGCAGGGACAGCCCCGGAGGCCATTCAAAAATGGGTAGAACAGGAGTTGGGGGGTGGAGAGAAGGCAGTGATTTCTCAGGGTTAGCAGGAGTGGGCACCAAAGGCAGGGTGAGGCAGTTTGGGCCAGCTCCTGGGAACTCTCACAGCCTGTGAGCTGGCTATTGCCCAGGACATTTGCACACTTGTCCCCTACAGGGGCTGCATCTGGACTTCATTACTGAAATACTTTCCCCCATGGACCAGGCAGGACAGTCAGTGTGACAGACGCCAACCGGGCAGGTCTGGACCTGAGGAACAATGGTTGAGAGAGGATTCCAGCATTCGCTAGAAGCAAGGTCATAAGACGGTGGGTCCCTTTTGAATTGCCTTACCCAGAGGGGAGAAGGCTGGGCTTGAGAGGTCTGGTTGCAGCAGCCTCTCTGTTGCATGGCCCCCTGGGAAAGGTTACACTGAAATGACTCTCACAGCCCAGACACTGCTGTGACTTGGATCTGAAACTGTATCTTAACTGCCCCGAGCCGGTGGGACTATTTTGAGAGATGGAAGCCTGAGGAACGGGAGTTCAGCAGGCAGGACTTGGCCACTCCGGGTAAGCCTTTGAAGGTTATATCCTGTCTACTTCCTGTTGGGCTGTTTCCTGGTCCCCAGTTCCCATTTTCATTTCTGTGGCTGTAATAAAATGCCCGGAGCAGAGCATCTTTTAGGGTCGTTACTTGGCTTACAGTCCTGGGCTACAGCCCATAACTGCAGGAAGTCACGGATGAGCTGGAGACAGCTTGCATTGGTTACTTTCCCATCACTGTGGTAAAGCACCGTGACCAAGGCAGCTGATAGAAGAAAGGATTTATGTGGATTTACACTTTCAGAGGGATAAGAATCTATCACTATCATGTTTCCTATAGTGAGGAAACATGGCAATGGGCAGGCAAGTATGCCAGCTGAAGCAGGAGCTGAGGGCTCACACACTCAACCCCAGACAGAGCAGAGGGGGTGAACTGGGAGTGGCATGTGGCTCTCGAACTCCCAAAGCCCACAGTGGCTACTCTTGGTTGTCAACTTGACTACATCTGGGACTAGAACCCAAAAATGAAGGGCAGACCTGTGGTTTATTTGGTTTTGTTTTGTTTGTTTGTTTGTTTCCTGTTTGTTTGTTTTGTTTGTTTTGCTTAAAGTAGGAAGGTCCACTTCTCACCTGGCTCTTTGAGGTAGGAAGACACACTTTTAATCCAGATCTTTTGAGTTGGGAAAAGACATGCCTTTAAGCCAGATCTAATCTGGGCCACACCTCCTGCTGGAAACCTACATAAGGACGTGGAAGAAGGAAGCTTCTGCTCTTTGCCTGCTTGCCCTCACCTTGCTAGCAAGTTCATTCCTTCATTAGCTTAGAGCCTACTGCTTTGGGATTCCAGCGTATGCTGAAGACCAGCAGAGACATTCATGGACTGAACACCTACTGGATTCTTGGACTTTTCCTTTCATGGTCAGTCATTGTTGGATTAGCTGGACCACAGCCTGTAAACTGTTAATAAATCACACACACACACACACACACACACACACACACACACACACACACACACACACTAATCATATATATATATATATATATATATATATATATATATATATATATATATATATATATATATATACCTTAAGTTCTATTACTCTAGAGGACCATGAGTAAATACTCCTACCCCCAGTGACACACTTCCTCCAGAAGGCTACACCTGAGAATATAGGGTTCATCTCATTCAAACCACCGCACAGCCACAAGTCTCTCGAGAACAGGGAACCTAAGTCTTCCTTGTTTGCTGTCAGCTGGCTTTCTAGCCGTAGTTTGTGACCTAGGAAATAGTGCTGGGTCTTTCTAGATCAATTAGCAATCAAGACACTCCCCCACAGCCATGCTTTCAGGTCAACCTAATCTAGACAATTCCATTGAAACTCTCTTCCTCAGTGAGTCTGGATTGTCAGAATTGACCAGCACATCCCCAGTGAAGTGAGCAGCCACTATTGGAACTACCGACTGAGCTTCTCCAACACACCTTCACAGCCACAATGGACTAAAAACCATCTGAAGGTATAAGCTACAATACACCTTCCTTCCTGATGCTGCTTCTACTATCAGTCTCTCTCCCGTTGATTCATTCAGCAAATGCTTTCTGAACACTGACTGTCGGGCAGGGGCAGGGGCAGGGGCAGGGGCAGGGGCAGGGGCAGGGGCAGGGGCAGGGGCAGGGGCAGGGGCAGGGGCAGGGGCAAGAGGAGCAGGAGCAGGAAAGAGGTCAGTGCTGCCTACTGCTGCTTTTCTAAGGGTACCAGGCCAGGATGAAGCCTAATCCATAAATGGATTAGGGAGATGGATCAGCCAGTGAAGTGTCTGTTATGCAAGCATGAGGACCTGAGTTTAGATGCCCAAAATTCACATAAAAAATGCTGAGCATGGGGATGGAAACATGACTCAGTAGTTAATGGCATGACCCAGAGTTGCTGCTCTTACAGAGGACCCTGGTTCAGTTCCTAGCACCTACATGGCAGTCCACAACCATTCATAACTCTAGTTCCAGAAGATCCAACATCTTCTATTGGCCTCCACAGGTACTAGACACACACATGGTGCATATACATACATGTAGGCAAACATTCATATACAATGAATAAATAAATAATTTTTTAAATGCTGAAAATGGCAGTGGGCACAGACCCAGGCAAATCCATGATATTCATTGTCCAGCCAGCCTGTCTGAGTGGAAAAGTTTCAGGTTCAGTGAGAGACCTTATCTCAAAAAGTAAAGATGAAAAGATCAGGAAAAGACAACTGACATTACTGTCCAGACTCCACAAGCATGCACACACATGTTTACTGTAGTTTGGGAAAGTCCTTTAGGGCATGGCTGCCACTCCTGATGGTTTTGTCATCTCAATAAGAGGAAACGTAAGTTGAAGAATTGACTCCATCAGATTGGCCTGTGGTCTTGTCTGTGGGGGGCATTTTTTTTTTTTTTTGAGACAGGGTTTCTCTGTGTAGCCCTGGCTGTCCTGGAACTCACTTTGTAGACCAGGCTGGCCTCAAACTCAGAAATCCGCCTGCCTCTGCCTCCGGAGTGCTGGAATTAAAGGCGTGCACCACCACAGCCCGGCCTGTGGGGAGCATTTTTTAAAACTGCTAATTAGTGAAGTGACTATGGGTTATGTCACTCTTGGATGGGTGGTCATGTGTTGTATAGGAAAGGTGACTGTGAGCCTGGAAGCAAGCCATTAACTAGCATTCCTCCACGGTCTCAGGTTCAGTTCCTGCCTTCAGCTTCCAGCCTTGATCCTGCCTTGGCTTTCCTTAATGAGGGACTGTAACCTGTAAGCCAAATACATGCATTCCTCTTCAAGCTGCTTTTGGTTAGTGTCTGGTCACAGCAAACCAGGACACCTCCCTAGTGGCCTACCATTTAATAGTAGCAGACAGACTCAAGTTTCAGTGCATGAATTTGGAGGTGACACAAATATTCAGACTGCAACAGAGTAATATGAATATTGCAGGAATCACATAAGCAAATGTATGCAAAACACATGGCACATAACAAGTGTCATGTATGGACATTGACATTCTTATGTGGGTCAGTCTTTCGGATTTAGGGAACAGGGCATGTCTTCTTGGAAGTCCTCTCTGTACGTTCAATCCAAGCTGAATTAGACCCTTTCTCCTGTGCTCCTTCACGCATCTCCTATGCTCTGGTCTCATGCGCTATCATTGAGGTGTGAGTGTAGAACTGAGAGCCACTTGAGGGCAGGAGTGAGGCCCTAGGAGCTCATATGTCTGCCTGGATGAGGGAGCAACAGTGTTAGCTGAGGTCCCTTGAGATTAGACAACCAGGCAGGAGAACATGAGGTTGAGGGCCTATGAATGACCAAGGGGGAAGAGACAGGAGAGATGGGATGTTTGTATGGGGTGGGGCACATCTTCTTTAGTCACTACATATATTTTTAATTTTTGCTTCTATACATGCTACAAGTATGTGGGTGCCCAAGGAAGTCAAAAGGTGTTGAATCAATCCCCTGGAGCCGGAGTTATTGGTGGTTGTGAGCGGCCCATTGCGAATGCTGGAAGCTGAACTTGGGTCCTCTAGAAAAGCAGCAAGTGATTTTTAATCACTGAGACATCTCTCCAGCCTTGCTACCATCTTTTAAAAAGCTTTTAAATTACATTTTAATCATTTACCTACCTACTTACTTATTTGTGTGTGTGTGTGTATGTGAGTGTGTGTCATTACACAGGTGAGGTCAGAGGACAGCTGTGTGAGTTGGTCCTGTCAGGTATGTGTGTCAGGCTGTCAGGTTTGGTGGCAAGTGACTTTAACCCAATTTTATCTTTAATCATGCTTTTTTGGGAAACTGTCTTTCAATTTACCTAGAAATCACTAAACAGGCTAGGGTGCTTGGTCAACGAGCCTCAGGAATCCACTTGTCTCTGACTCCCCAGTTAGAACCCTGGCCTTTTTTTTTTTAATGTGGGTTTTACAGATCAAACTTCAGTCCTCAGCTTACAAAGCAAACACTTTAGTGACTGAGCTATCTCCCAGCTCCAAAAAGTCCTTGTGACATCAGAGAGTACAGAGACAGCAGAATTCTCTGGAAGGTTTCCTGGGCCCGTGGGGAGGGAGTTTCAGAGCCACAGTCCCCACTGGAGGAAGCTGCTTCAGGGGGCACTGTCACCGTGCCCATGCACAGCTTTATGTGAATATGGTGACTGGATGGATCTAGGCAGTTACAGCTGCCAGGGAAATCTGCTCCCACTGCAGGTTTGAAGAGGCTTTCATGGCTTCCAGACAAAAGGTTGGCCACACCCCATGAATGCAGGGCCAGAAGCTGGGAAGCCAGAATCTGTCACCTTGAGGGTAAAGTTCAGGTCCCTTTGAATATGGTCACACACACACACACACACACACACACACACACACACACACACACACACATGCAGAGAGAGAGAGAGAGGAGAAAGAGAGAGAGAGAGAGTGCAAATTAGCTAAGACTGTGGGAGCAGGGAGCATGTAAACACATGGGAAAGTCTATGAGTGGAAACTAAGATTTCGACCAGGAGCAGGAGAGAGAAATAAGCAGCTACTTCAGGGACTAGTTTCCTCCTCTACCCAGGGCTAGCTTCCTGTATTGGTGTTTTCAGCTGTTACAAGAAAAAACTTAAGGCTGGATCTTTTTTTTTTTTTTAAGAGGTTTATTTAGCTCATAATTCTGGAGGTTCAGGAAAATATCACCTTCTTCTTCATGCTCATCTCTGGTGACACCTTGAAGAAGGTGTCATGGAAGAGGGTACAATATCGGGAAGCCATGGGGGAAGGACTTGCTCTTTGGATAGGGTTTTGGCCTAGGTCAGTCTTGCCTAGAATTCACCACTACGTAACCCATGTTAACCTCTAACCACTTCAACCTACCAAGTGTTGGGGTTCACATGTGTGAGGCACCATGGCATGTTTATTATTCTAAGACAGGGTTTCACTGTGTAGCATAGGCTGGCCTCAAACTAATAATCCTCCTGCCCAAAATGCTGCAATTCCAGATGTATACCACAGTGTGGACTCTGCACTGGTCTTGCTCTTATTCTAACAACTGTGCTTGGTATGGTGGTTCATCTGCAGCAACAGCTACTCAGAAGGCTGAGCTGGCAAGGGCAACACAGGGAGACCTCATCTCAAAAACTAAAGTAAACCAAAGCTTTAGTTACTTGTGCCTGCCAGAGCTCACTGTGCAAGGCCAACACAAATCCTTCCTGAAGATGATACCCCAAAGGGCCTCATCACCTCCCACTGGGCCCCACCTCTCAAAGGCTTCCCTACTTTCAACACTGCCACAATGGGGACACAGCTTCCATATTTAAACCCTAGCACTTGAGCAAATAAATTGAGGGGCCTGCTGCCACCATCTTGGTTCCTCGCAAGATTAAGAGTAGATAGTGTAGTGTTAGAGTGTTAAGGGCCAAGAAGATGGAGCCACGGTGTCCATACTTTTCCATGTGGGTGTTGATGTGGACTTTTGGCCCTTAGCTAGCAGCATACAGCAACAGCAGTGACTGAGGGATGTAGAGTGTTGTCAGCCTGGATGGAGAGCCATCCATCTAGTAACTACTTTATCCATCTGTCCTGGTTAGATTTGTCAACTTGACAAAGCCTACAGTCCTGAGAAGGGAAAGCCTCAACTGAAGACTGGTCTCTGTGTGTCTGTGGGGGATTATCTTCACTATTAATGGATGGATAGTAGCATCCATAGGCAGGTAGTATTGGGTTGTATAAAAAGCTAGCTGAGCAGAGACTGGGAGTTAAGAGTTACCAGAAGGCAGCATTCTTTCATCGTCCCTGACACCAGGGCTGACTTGAGTTCCTGTTCTGACTTCCCTCCAAGATGGATTGGAGGATATGATCTAGAAGTGTAAACCTCTCCTACTAGAGTTGCTTCTGGTCAGAGTATTTTTTTATCACATCTACAGAAGAGAAAGCTAGAACACCATCCACGTATCAGTCCCATATTGTATTCTGCTCTAGAGTCCCTTGTCCTCAAGAGCTCAGCCTGCCATGACCAGGGGAAAGGACCCGTGGCTGGCAGTGCACTCAACTCTAAACCACATACAAAGTCTGAGTAGAAGCCACTGGTTATCCCACCCTGCCATTCTTCAGCCTACCACAGCCACCAGAGTACCCTTCCTATGGTGTGTGGCCTTTCCTCTGAGTTACACTGGACCCAGGCTGGTATCCTTCAAGACTGCCCAGGGAAGAGAGAATTTCCAAGGAGAAGATGATGTGAATGGCCAAGTTAGGTCTAGCTCTGTGATCACAAGTCTCCTCACCTTGTCCTGCTAGGGTCTCTTGTCCAAGGATCAAGGCAAGGGATAAATTAGCTATATGCTATCTGGTAGATTAGGGCAGTTCTCCACTGCAAGAAAGAAAGGGTGGATATATCAGAAACATGTCTGGTGGTGACTCATGGTTTGACTTCCACAGTCCACTGGAATTCAGAGACCACTAGGGAAGAAAGCCCTGTTTATTTATGCTGCGTTCTACCAGGCCCTCAGGCTCACAATCTCATACAACCCTACAATCAGTCCTCCCCACTTCATAGTTGAGGTAAACAAGACTCAAGATTCATATAGGGACTCACGCTCAGCCAGAGTCTATTCATGGCGAGGACAGAGTTGAATTGTTTAACTCCAAAGACGGTCACTCTTCTGACCCTGGGCTGTGGGTGCAACCACACTAAGAGATTCATCTCAAGTTCATCACGAGGCAGTGCCTATGCAAGCCAGGACTGCCCTGTTGCCTGGATTCTCAGAAGCGGCCTGGGCTGACTGTTGCCCTCCACATCTGTTGTAGAGAGTCCCGGCGGGTGGTGTAGGGCAAATGGTTGATGCGAAACCAGTGTCTGGGGACAATGTTTCCACTTGGTGTATACAGCTTTTCTCCTTGTCTGCCCAAAAGACTGCGTAGGGCTAAGTTTCCTGACAGAATCTTCTCATAGAATTCCACTCCACCCTGGACATAGGCTGCAGACAGAGAGGCCGTGCGGCGGTCCAGCCAGCCTTCCAGGGCAAGAGTGAGAGAGTCTTTGGAAAAGGTATAGGCTACATAGCCTACCACTATTGCCACCAAGTTAAAGGCAGTTCGCAAGCTCATGGGGCCTCCGTAGAGCCCCAGGGCATGCTTGGCACCCACACTTATTGCCCATGTTCCTGCTAGGCAAGCTGGGGCTGGCAGGGTCTGTAGGGCAGCCACACCACTCTCCAGGTATACCACCTCCTTGGCCAAGGCAAACTTCTGGGCATTATGAGACATGGTCAGGGCATCTCTCAGCCTGGTGCCTGCTGGGCTTTGCCAATCCACTCTTTGCCCATGTATGATCACAGAGTGTTCAATGTTGGTCACAGGGCCACCCAGGAAGATGGCAGGGATTCCCACCACAGCCCCAGCAGGCAACCGTGGGAATCCAGCACTCACAGGCTGAAAAGTGAAGGCGGTAAAAGGCTTGTAGCAGTGACCCGAAGGGACACCTATGTCCTTTAGCACCTCTTGGAAGAGGCTCCACAGATGAGGGGAAAGAGGAGCTGGTTGGCCCTGAGGCCAGTACTGGTAGAGCCACTGGACTATGGGATCTGGGAAGAGGTGAAATGAGATTTGAACCCCAAACAGGCCTGCACAGGAACCCACCAATAGGCTTGTTCTGTGTCTCTGTATAAAGGCTGCAGCCCTCCACAGAGGACCAGCCATGAGTACTGCCTCTGCTGATAGACTGGCCAAGAAGAAGAGAAGTCAGCCGATGGTTCTGTCAGGTTGTGGGCTAAACAACCTCCGGGGCCACAATGTTCCTAACTGAAGTGACACTGCATTGTGGCTGAGAGTACGGGTTCCATCCAGAGTCCGACACCTCAGGCTTCACAGAATCAGCTTTCCCATTGGCAGCCAGGTGTAGAGCAACTGTGATGGGTAAATACAGAGAGGACATTTCAGTGTCTCACAGTGGTGGACATCCTCTGGCAATGGCTGTATTGCCATGGCTAGACACAGCACTAAGTATTCGACAGCCTCTCTCCAACCACCACTCATCCTAGAGTGACTCTCTAACTGACTTAGGATTCACATGTTTAATCACCTACTGTATGCTAGACACAGTTCTGAGAGCACTGCGTATACAGCTGTCCCTCAGTGGCTACAAGGGTTTACTTCCAGGATCCCCACAGATACCAAAAATCAAAGACCATCAGTTGCTTTATATAAATAGCATAGCATTTGCATATGAGCTCTCATAAAATATATATATATATATACCCACCTCTCACATACTTTAAGTTATCTCCATACTACTTATAATACCCACTACAACACAAGACTACATATAGAGCTAGACTACGACTAAAATGTCTGCCTGCTCAGCAGACACAGTTTTGCTTGCATATTTTCAGTTCTTGGCTGATTGAATATGCATGGACACAGACAGCCAACTGTACTAGGAAATACATGTAACACTAATAAACACAGGGAATATTTAAACGCACACATTTATACATAAATACTATATGTGCATATCCTTAGAGGATTAGATTCAAGATACAAACATTCCAAGATCCTCACATGCTCATCTCTTACAAAAAGGCTTAGTATTTGTTATTACAGAACCTATTACAATGCAAACACTACATTTGTAATTTGTGATGCTATATTGCTTAGGAATTAAAGGCCAGAAAATAAAGCCATGTTCAGTACAGATACAAATTTTCCTTCCAAAACATTTTTTGATATGTAGCTGGTGGTATCACCAAATATAGAGTCTGAGGACACAGAGAATTCACTGGATTCAGTCAGTCTAAGAAAAAAAAAATCATACTTCAGAGCCCATACCACAACAGTTTATTTCCAGCTGTGAAAAGGGATGCAGCTGGACAGGTTTATTGGCCAAAACCACAAGTGGCAGTGTCACATGCTGCCTAGTGTCCCTACTTCCACCAAGCTCCCATGGTTGAGCCACATTTCCATTATCTTACGAGGTGGCTGTATTTGGAGCTTCGGCCTATCATTGAAATAGAAACGGAAGGTTCGTGGGATAGCAATACTCAGATCTCACTGCTTTCGAGCTCAGATCCGGACACATACAGAAAAAATACCACATGAAGATCCAGGGGTAAGATGGCCATTTGTTAGCCTTGCTGAAATACCCAGGGAGCCTAGCTTGGCCACACCTGAGTCTTGGACCTCCAGCTCTGGAACTAAGAAAAAATAAACTCCTGTTGTTCAGGTCATTCCTCATGAGACACTTTTCTTGGCAGGCTAACCACTGATAGCAAAGGTTCGGTATTTGATCACGGGCCGTTAGAGATTCATAGCAAGCTGTTCACCTTAAAAATGTTATCTATTATATATACACAAACAGACCAAACAGACCATCCACCTCACTCATTAGCAAAGTTAATATTGTTTTTAAAGTTAATTGGTGGTGGTTTTTTTTTTGAGACAAAGTCTCACAGGCGCACTTTTGAATATTCTGGGCACCTTATTTCGTCTGTGATTATGTCACTATGACTGTTATTTCTCTTTGGATGAAATTTCACTTTATTCCTATCTCCGCGAAGCGTTTGATTAGCAATGTACTACTGTAAACAAAACGTAGGGTTCTGTATCACTCATTTAACTCATTCTTTCCAAGAGGAAACTGAGGCTAGAAAAGACAGGGTCCTTGGAAGGGAACAAAAAAAAAAACAAAAAACAAAAACAAAAACAACCTCTCCCGGGTCGGCCTCTGAGTCTCGCAGTTGGCCTAGAAGCAGGTGTAGGCTCTGGCTTTAGAAGAGCTCTCAATGTGATTCCGCCCTGACACATACCGGGCTGCTTCCAACAACCGGAACATGACTGAACCCGGAAGCTGGACATAAGAGAACTCACAGCCAAGAGGAGAGCTTACCTCGGTAGCAACCTTAGAACACGCCGCTCCCGCGCCGGACTGAGCAGGCGCAAAGCACGCCGGTCTGGGGGCCTTTGTGGGCGGGGCCTTTGTGGGCGGAACGGGCGTTGTGGGCGGGGCTTGGAGCAGCGCTTCTGTTCTGGTCCTGAGGTCTGCTCTCTAAGGTCTTATTCAGGGCGAGGTGGAGCAGTTTGAGGACTTTGTTATCCAATTCAGCCGTGTCGCGGCGCCCTTCGGAGCCAAGATAGAGACCTGCTGGCCCGGATTTCTGTAGCGCCGAATAGGTATCTGTGCAGTACGCTGGGAGGAGAGCTAAGCTTAATGAGAAAAGCGAGGACAGAAAGGTCTGGAATTGCTGCCAGTGACCGCTGCATTCCGAAGGTCAAGTGACCTTGTGAGACCAGCAAGAATTGTGGTCTAAAGCCGGGTGTGGTGGCACACGCCTTTAATTCCAGCACTCCGGAGGCAGAGGCAGGCGGATTTCTGAGTTTGAGGCCAGCCTGGTCTACAAAGTGAGTTCCAGGACAGCCAGGGCTATACAGAGAAACCCTGTCTCGAAAAACAAAACAAAACAATACAAGAAAAGAAGTGTGGTGTAGACCATATTAGAGTTAAGTAATAAGTACTTACTAGAAGGCACACCCAACAAATGGTAGATGCGTGGATACACAAATGTGCGCTCATTCATTTATAGGTGAACTTGGATGTTGCTCCTCAGGAGACAGCTGACCCGTTTTTGGAGATAGGGTTATCTCACTGGCATCTGGGGTTCAGCAATTAAGGTAGCCAGCCTGATCAAGTGAGCCCCAGGGGTCTGCCTGCTTCTGTCTCCCCAGGGCTGGGATTACAATCATACACCATTAACAGCCAGGTTTTTGGTTTTGTTTGTTTTTATGTGGCTGCTGAGGACTGAGCTCAAGTCTGCATGCTTTTGTGGCAGTCACTTTACCACTTCAGCCATCTCATTAATAGTCTGAGGAGTTTTCTAAAAAAACAGTGCCCAGGGGCTTTGGGTGTTAAAATAATACTCACCATTGCTAGTGTTTTCATTACTATTCAGTAGGTTAGAGCTATCTCATATCTTTAAGCATAAAGTCTGTTTACAAATATTACCTTAATACATCCAGGAATTTCTGTATAAAGATATTATTCTACTTGGTTTATAGTCAACTTTCAATTAATCCACACACCTTACAGATTATCTTCCTTATTTATATCTCACAATTTCCTTTTTTGTTTTGAAAATCAAATTTCCTGAGACATCTCAAACCACACTTTGGGTGAACTTAGTTGATGTTTTGGTTTGGTTTGGTTTGGTTTTTAAGATATGATTTCTCTATGTAGCTGTGGCTGTCCTGGAACTCATTCTGTAGACCAGTCTGACCTCAAACTCAGAGGTCCACCTGCCTCTACATCCTGGGTGCTGGGATTAAAGGCCCACACCACAGCCACCACCAGCCACCACCCCCTCCCCAGCTTAGTTGGTCCTTTAAAACACACTTACCCCCAGTATTACTCAGATTCTCCAGGGAACGAGAACCTGGAGTGTGAGAGTATGTGCGAAGAAGTTTAATAAAAAGCATTGGTTCCATGGCCATGGGGGCCCGGATCTTTAACCCCAACACTTGGGAGGCAGAGACAGGCAGATCTCAATAGTCCATACAACTAAGAAGGCCAAAGACCCAAGCTCTACTCTCAGATAGTTGAACAGCCAGGATTGCTTACGGCCTAGCACTGGTCAAACCCTGAAGCCCCCAGAGCAAGAGGATCAATGCAAAAGTTCTGACCTGAGTCTTAATCCAGAGCCAGGAAAACACCAATGCCCCAGGCTGAGTGCTTTGCTTTTTCAGCATTAAGAACTGAACTCCTGGGTCTCGGTGAAGCTCTTACCACCCTTAGCTATGGCCCGGGGGAGGGAGAGAGCTCTTCCTTAGACCAGACTGTTGTTGTGGTCATGTTAGGCATGATGTTAGCTGTGGAAGGGACTAACAAACAGCCCATCAATATGAGGTATGTGGAACAATGGATGGCCAGTTAAGTCCGAGAAACAGGGTGTAAAGATTATGGTGGTCATTGACTAGCTGGTGGTCCAGATATCAAGACTACTGTGCTCTTTGTTGCATCTCTACAGTAAGGGGTAAAGTCGGAGCCATAACAGCAGCTGTGACTCCTGGCCAGATGCATTGGACTGGTCAATATCTGTCATGGAGCAGGGAGGTCCTTGGGAGGCCTCACCCCTCTGAGAGAACCTATGGGCAAGTTAATGGATGCTGGAGAGAGAAAGACGTTTTCTTCAGTCATGTAGCCTCTGGGGCAATGCTTGTGCTCCTTCAAATAACTCCCACCCATGCTCCTGTAAGCAACCCTCATGAAATCCATTGTTATACACTGAGAGATGAAAGTAGAAGAGAGAGTAATTAAGAAGCAGCAGATCGCCGGGCGTGGTGGCGCATGCCTTTAATTCCAGCACTCTGGAGGCAGAGGCAGGCAGATTTCTGAGTTCGAGGCCAGCCTGGTCTACAAATGAGTTCCAGGACAGCCAGAGCTACACAGAGAAACTCTGTCTCGAAAAACCAAAAAAAAAAAAAAAAAAAAAAAAGAAGAAGCAGCAGATCAGTGGGGGGGGGGGGCAAGAAAGGGTGAATACGATGAACATTGTAAGCGTGCGTGAAATATCATAACCATAATGAAACCATTAATTATCTTATTTATCATATGCAAAAGGCTTTAATAAAGAGTCCTGTGTTTATTGGGCTGTATCTGGGATGGGGTATGCTTGTGTCTCTTGTTAATCCCTCAAATGCAAGGAGAAAGGCCACTGACCCAAATCCTATAGCCACATTAATTAAAGCAAACTTTTATCCATGTACATGGGCTGTCTCTCCCTAAAGGTAGGGGTCAAGAAATCAGCACTGGACATGGGTCAGGTAAGGGTTTTTATGATCCTGGAGCAGGAGGTTTCGAAAGGGGGGATTTGGCAGGCAAATAGGCGGGGCTGTGGGAGCAGAATATAAACACAGCAAGCAGGTCACCAACGACCTCCTGAAGCAAACACATGGCTGTAGGCGATCACAACAATAGTTATACAACTATGGTTATAATAACCCTTTGAAACAAAGGGTTGCTGTTCCTTAGAAAAGGCAGTGAAAAAACCATTTGTAGCTAAGGTTGCAGGTGGCATGGGCCTATCCTTGAAAAACATATTTAATTATAAACAAGAATGAATCTAGTTTGTCTTTACTATAAGATGGCTTTCAAGCCTAAGATGGAGGCAGGCTGGTTTATAACTTTGTGTAAGATAACCACTGTTGGTTACTGGGGCTAGAGCCCTCTGACTACTTTCTGTATGCACCTCAAGGTTTTGTTTTTAAAATTTTTTGTATGTATGTGTATATACATGTGTGTGTGTGTGCATGTTTATATGTGTGTGGATGTGCATGTATATATGTACATGTGTGCATGCCAAGGATTAAGGCTGATGGTAGGTGTATCCCTCAGTCACTCTTTACCTATTGATTGAGGCAAGGTCTGTCACTAAATCTAGAGTTTGCCAGTCTGGTAGTCTAGTAAGCCATCTTGTTCTGAGAAGCCCTGTCTACACCTATCATGGAACGGGTTACAGGCAGGCTACCATGCCCACCAGGCTTTGGCACGGGTTCTGGGAAGCTCAGCTCTGGTCCTCACACTCGCATGGCAAGTGCTGTCTACTTGCTGAGCAGTTTCCAAAGCTCCAAAGGAAGCTGGCCAAGCCAACATACAACATGAGACCCTTTAAAGGCAAGCACTTTCTGAGAGAGAGAATGTCGCTGTCCTGGCTGAGCAGCTCGTGGTTGGGCATACTTCGGCGCCACCCTGGCCTGTTTCTTACTCTGTGTGTTTGTGTGTGCATGTTCATGGAGACCAGAGTCAGAGGTCAACCTCAGACATAGTTCTCCACACACGCACACACACACACACACACCCCTCCCCCCATCTCATAAATGGCAGTGTTGGTGACATTTTTCCAAACAGAAGGACTGCAGCACAGTAAACAGGATTGTTGTCAGATAAACAAACCTAAAGATGACTTTCTGTTTAAAAGAGAAGTACATTTCCCAAGCTGGTTCCTGTTTTCCAGGAACTGCTACTAGGAGCCAGAGATGAACACTCAGACATAGTTTACAGCCAATTGAAAGTCTTTCTTCCAGCTGGCTGGGATTATACTCAGGTATTTGAGACCCAAGTATAGGGTTGAGTGTTTAGAGTAAGTTTTTTTTTGTTTTTTTTTTTTTTAAGGCAACCCCCCATCCCCTACATCCTGGTATCTCAATTGACAGCTGCTGGAAGGAGTTTTACAGAAGCAAGTCATTCAACAGAAGCGAAGATAAACAACTGGTCAGGGAGGGTCACACACCAGGCAATTTAACAGACGCTAAGATACATTTTCTGGGACATCTTGACCTCAGGTTCCTAGAATAAAGTTGGGAGATTTTTCATGGTTTTTTTTCCTACCAAGGAGATCAAATTCTAGTTAAACCTAAAATAGCCTTAGCAAGGATAAAAGATGGAGGAGCCTCTGTACTGTCTTGCCCTGTCACAGAACCTCTCCTGACCTTCCCTCAAAGGTCTACTACCTTAGGTGAGGACACCTAGTTCCTAACCTGTATCAGCTCAGATCCCCAACCTGCTGACTGTTGTTGGGAAACACTGCTATTTAAGGTCTCAGGCTACCATATCTAGATAGCTGCTCTGAACTCGAAACAAAATGGAGGAGTCCCTTTTCCAGTAGGACTCCCTCTTCTCTGCTTGACTTTATCTAGAGTGCCTGAACCCACACCTGAGGAAGGTCATGTAGCCCTTGACAAACCTACAGGTTCAACTTTCTCCCCCCCACCCCCCACAAGGATCTGCCCAGCAAGTACCTGAGATTCTGGACCAACTCTCCATGCAAATGAGACATTTCCAGTATGTTCAGTTCCAGCCAATGACTTGCATTCACCCTGAAAACTCCTCCTCACTCTTCAAGGTTCATATATAGCCCTCATCAACCCTGAATAAAGTACATGCCCACAAGCTGTTTCACAGAAGTTCAGCTGAGAAAGCTGTTTCATTGAGTACTGTCTAAAAGAACTGTAACTCTGAAACCCTCAGAGAATCCCCTCCCCGCTCCCCACCCTCACGTCACCATCCCCACACCCTGGAACTCCCAACCTGCAGGTCCCTGCACACCGCATCCGTTCCAGGCTCTGCTTCATCATTCCTGCTGGTACCTGGACTCGGGATGCTGACCCACAGGCTCTCTCAGATCTTCCTGCTCTTTGTGTATTTCTCTCTGCTCCCCCACCCCACCAAAGGTGGCCTTGACTGTTGGATCCCCAGTAAACCTTTCTGTTTTCTACCCACGGAGTGTTCTCGTTTGTTAGTTTCTCTGTTCACTCAGGTGCTGTCTGCTTTGTTTGTTGCTTGCTTTTGTTGTTTTGTTTTTGAGACAGGGTCTCACTGTAGCTTTTGTTTGCCTGAAACTTGTTATGGAGACCAGGCTGGCTTTGAGTCACAGACATTTGCCTGCCTCTGCTTCTTGACTGCCAAGATTAAAGGTGCGCACTTCCATGCCTTCAGAACTATGAGTTAGACAGACCCTCTGCTAGGTAGACTCCCAAGCTCTCAGAAGACTTTTCCCTCTCTCTCTGAGATCAGGGATCCCAGAATCAACAATGAGAATGGGTGGGGGCTGGGGAGTATAGGGTGAACAGGAGGCTGCAGCAGTGGGGATCCCAGACTATGAGGACAGGTGAGGGAGGTGTGGGTGGGGGACAGGAGGCTTGCAGGTGGAATTAATTTGAGCTTTCCGGTCTGGAATTTAGCATTTCTTTTCTGGGGTCCTGGTGCTGAGGACTGAGAAGCCTGTTATAGATTCAGACAGGTTCTCTAGAGGGTACAGTTTACTGTAGCCTGATCAGCCCCTAGTTTAAATCTAATAGATAATGTTAGTAAGCATAAAGAAAAAAAACATTAGTAAGTGTAAGAAAAAGCAAGCTGCCAGATCTTCAGAAGCAAGTGATGCACCTGAGACTCCCAGTCCCTCAGTCAAGATGCCCTTGTCACATCCACGCTCCTCAAGGAACTTAGTGACTGAACCCAGGGAACCTCTGAACATCACACGGCCAACGGCTGCAACGAAGGAGCTTTATCCATGGCATTGACTGCAGAATAAAACGCAGGTGACATTTCCCTGCCTCTTTTCATTTATAGGAGATCTGAAGAGGGGGTAGGGAAAGCTCTTCTGATGATCTGGATTTGGTTGGTGTAGAAATTGAGGTGGCAAGAGATGTATTTCTTGTAGCACCCACCAGAGGGCACAAGACCGCCAACATGGTCTATGTAACCATTCCACTATGGATGTCCTCTGTGGTGCCAGAGGCTAAATAGACATAATAAATGTAGGATCCCATCCATGCAGTGCTGGGATGGAACTTGGGCTTCACACAGGCTCCACAGCACCCCACCAACTGAGCTACATCCTCGACACAGCGGAAGCCAACTTACTCTGCCAAACAGATTCAGGAGAACAGACCACTCACTCCATGGGATGGGAGCTGAGGGGCCGCCCTGCAGGTGCCTGTCACCTGAAGGAATCCTGATCAGTGCTGGACTCCTGTGGTCTCCGGACAGTCAATGGCTGTCCTTTCCAGAGGAGTGAGTCGTACATGTCCTGGAATTAATGTCATGTCCTGGAATTAATATTAATGTCAGCGCACACGTGTGTGTGTGTGTATGTGTGTGTGTGTGTGTGTGTTTGTGTAAGACACAGAGAGATTTTTGACAATTTATAAATACATATTGTTGATGGCTAGTCTTGTTTGTTAACTTGGTGGGATTTAGAATCATCTTGGAAACAAACCTCTGGGCATGTCTCTTATACCAGGTTCTTTACAGAGGGATTATTTAGGTTAAGTTAACTGAGATGAGAAAACCATCCTACAGTGGACATCACCATTCTTGGGCTGCAGTCCCAGCCTGAGTAAAAAGGAGGATGCGAGCTGAGCATTGGGGTAACATTTTGTTGCACTGTGTGAAGGTTGTCTCTATATTATCCAAGTCTTGATTCTGTACAGGTAAAGAGATGACCAGTGGCTGGACTTATATATTGTCATTCTTATGGCTCATCACCTGGCTCCATATTTTGTAAACATACATCTTCCTCACTTTTGATTGGTTTAATACATATCTGACAGACAAGGTGGGACTTCCGGAGAGAGATATGGACTATGGGAAGAATCAGGGGCCCAAAGATTCACCAGCATGACATAGAGGAGGTCAGACATGCTGAGAGAGAGAGAGAGAGAGAGAGAGAGAGAGAGAGAGAGAGAGAAAACGGGACACGAGGCAGAGGTGGACTAGGATAGTTGGGTTAATTGACTTGTATGCTAGCTGGGAAGCAGACCTGCTATAGTGCCTAAGCTTTTATAAAGCCTCTGTGTCTTTATTCTGCAGCTGGTGGTGAGAGGACAAAATAAACCCCATTAGTCTCCATTTAAAGACCAGGCCAGATTTCAAAAAGAAGGCCATAAAGCAGCAGCTTCAGGAACAGGCCATAAGGTCCAGGAACTAGGCCACAAGACACCATCCAGTTCCAAGAACAGACTAGAAAACCCAGAAACAAGGTCATACAACCCTCTCCCAAAGGACAATCTGGGGGATAACCACACAGATGGGGAAATAGCTTATCTCAGAATGGGACATCTGTGTTGGGCAACCAGATCTCATTCTATGGTTAAGCAGTCATGACATAGGAATGCAGACCTCTGACTACCTGTGACTCCCTAGCACCCACCAATGAAATTTTAGATTACCTAATCCTTCTAGAGAGTTCACCAGGTTCCCTATAAGAAGGCTTGAGAGCCTTTGTCTGGGGTCAGTGTAGGCATACATTTCTTGCAACCTACTTTTAATAAGGGTTTAACCTCTCCTCTAGCCCATCTCCCAGTAGTGGTAGTAGAGAAGTTATTAGGATATCGGGGAAGTGGACCTGTTCAGCAATAGTTCTTTGGGGGAGATTACAGTGTTCTTCCTTAGCAGCTCAGTCCCGTAGCAAACAACAAATACAACTTAGCAGCTGCAGACCAGTCCTTTCAGCAGGCAGACACCAGGCATGAACCAGCAGCTGTAGTTCATGCTAAAGAAGCCCTTGCCAATCTCACCAACAGGCCCCAAGCAAGGCTGTGGAAGTAGCAGGCTGCTGCAGGAAACTCATGAGCAGTTCTTGGTGAGTTTCTCTCAATGACAGTGTTACCACAAATTGACCTCAACAATGCTATGTAAGGGGAACCAATACATGCCTGTCATTAGTGAAGACTAGCGAGGCAGAGCAAACCAAACCAAAGCTCAGTGCCTGCCTCCCACTGTCTGTGGGTCATATTTATATTCCTTCATCTTGTGTCCTTTCATGTATCTGCTCCAACAAAATATCCTTTCACCAGTGTCTGATTCAGGAAAACAGTCTTTTACGTGTCTGCTTTATCAAGACTTTTTTATTTTTTCACCTGTGTGCCCCAGCAAAACACCATTTGATATCACTAGCTTTCCAAAGAAACTAGAAGTTTCTACTTCAGGTCGCCAGTTTGAAAAATGGTTGACCCCTGCATCCTGATTGTTTCTGCAGAATAAATGGTCTTTAGTTTGTACATTATCTGAGTCTGGGGTCTTCCTTCAGCGATTTTTGAGCCCTTTCAGCAGGTCCAAGAAAGACTGGCAACAGCTGAAGCACCAGCGTTCACCTCTCTGCTTCCTGATTGTGGATGCCAAGTGAGCAGCTGCCTCATGCTCCTGCCACCATGCCTTCCTCACTTGATGGCATATCTTTCCTGCCATGACAGACTTTAGTCACTGGAACCATGAGCCAAAGTGAAACCTTCTTTCCTAAGTCACTTTGTCGGGTATTTTGTTGCAGCAACAAGACATGTAATTGCATAATACATACACACATACATATACACACATACACATACATACATACATACATACATACATACATACATGAACAGAGAAGGGAACAGAATACATCTATCTCAGTTAGGTTTTTACTGCTGTGAACAGACACCATGACCACAGCAACTCTTATAAGAACAACATTAATTGGGGCTGGCTTACAAGTTCAGAGGTTCAGTCCATTGTCATCAAGGCAGGAGTATGGCAGCATCCAGGCAGGCATGGTGCAGGAGGAGCTGAGAGTTCTGCATCTTCATCTGAAGGCTGCTAGGAGAAGACTGGCTCCCACATGGTAAGGAGGAAGGTCTTAAAGTCAAACCTACAGTGACACACTTCCTCCAACAAGGTCACATCTCCAAATAGTGCCACTCCCTGGGCCAAGAATATTCAAACTACCACATCGTCCTATCACAATTGGATAATTATGTGTATGACAGAACCCAAACACCATCAACCATCCTCACCTGCACATATGAGTGGAATCTCATTGACAAACACAACAAAGATCTGGCTACCAGAATTCCTGGCATCTTTGCCATGACATCCCCACCCCTGTTCCTCCCCCATGTGCTTCTGGGAGTTCCCTAAGTTCCAAATGCTGTACAGATGTTTCCAAGTACACCTGTGAGTTCTAGTTGTCTAACGATGGCTATCCCAGGGTCAGTGCTAGCCAAGCTCTGCTCTGAGCACAGCTACCCCGGCAGCCAGTGTTCTCACTCATGTGGCTTTTTCAGAGAATTCTGGGCAGAGGTGGGAGGTCACATCCCTCCCAGATCCATCTGACACCACAACACCCAGAAACTGCAACAGGAATGCCTGGGTCTTAGCCTCTTAGTGGTGTGTGTGTGTGTGTGCACATGAGTGCATGTGCATATGTGTATGGAAGCCAGAGGCTAACCTCAGGCATAATTCCTTGTGACCCTGGCCACACTGTTTTTTGAGACTAGGTCCCTCACTACAGGCTAGTGAGTTCACCAAGTAGGCTAGACTGGCTGGCCATTGATCCCCTCTTCTTGTTTCTTGCCTACCAGCATTGGGATTAGAAGTTTGTACCATTAAACCAGTGTTCTGTGTGGATTCTTGGGATCAAATTCAGGTCTTCATGCTTGTAAGGGAAGCACTTGACTGACTGAGCCTTTCCCCCAGCCCCAGGCCATTGGCCCTTGCCACATTGACTCTTGGCTTGTTTGAGAAGGCTTCATTCCAGCACAAAGGCTTGCACTAAGAATCTCTCAGCATGGTCATCATAACAGCATATTTTTATTTTCAGAAAGAAAAAATATAGTTTAGAGCAAGGCATCTGCATTTCAATTCTTGTCTCTAGAAACTTTAATTCCAAAAGTGGTTTGAATGTAAATGAACTCAGAGGACCTCAGTGACCTTTGAAGGCAAGGAGAGCAACGGGCACACCAGTGGGTTTTAGTCTAGAATCAGGTACGTGTTGAGAGCTTTGCTTCGCAGATTCTTCATCTCCTCCTGCACCCTTTCTCCCACCTTTTCTGGTAACTGGGTGGAGTCTTTGAAATCCCTGGATATTGGAAACGCAATAAAGATATACCAAGATATTAAAACATGAAAGTCAAGCCAGCTAAATAGGTCTGTAGGCAAACGCTACCCTAAGCCTGACAGACTGAGTTCCATCCCTGGTACCCACATGGCCCATGAAGGCCCATACATATATACACATGCATGCATACAAAATCAATCAATAAATATACTTTAAAAGAATTTAGAAGCTGGAGAGATAACTTAGTGGGTAAAGGCAGTTGCTGCTCCGACTTGAGATGGGGTTTTGATTCCTCGGACCCAAATCATAGAAGAAGAGAACCAACACACACAAACACACACACACACACACACACACACACACACACACACACACATGCCAAGTAAATAAACTTTTTTTTTTTTTTCGAGACAGGGTTTCTCTGTATAGCCCTGGCTGTCCTGGAACTCACTTTGTAGACCAGGCTGGCCTCGAACTCGGAAATCCACCTGCCTCTGCCTCCCAAGTGCTGGGATTAAAGGCGTGCGCCATCACCGCCCGGCAACTTTTTTTTTTTTTTTTTGACTTTACATTCCAGATGAAATTTTCTCAAAATAGAATTATTTTTTTTTCCATTTTTAATTAGGTATTTAGCTCATTTACATTTCCAATGCTATACCAAAAGTCCCCCATATCCACCCACCCCCACCGGCAACTTTTTAAAACCATGCAAATTACCCTGATGTCTCATGAAGACTGGAAATTTTTGCTTTAATATAGAAAAAAGGTTGCAGTTACATTTAGTAGTAACTTACTAACTGTTGAGAACCTTTAGTTCCTAAGTGACTAGAAGTGGACTTGGGTCTCAGCTATGCAGCTTGCTCCATTAGTGAATTCTGAATGGAAGTCTCTACCTCCTACGCTGGTCATCCTTGCCACCCTACATCACCGTGAGGGTGAAAAGAAACCAGTCACACAGATCCTACAAGATACAGTCAGCCATAGCTGTGCTTACATCCATGTGTATGCCCGTGTGGATGTGTTGAGTGCATGTTTGCGTGCATGTGTGTGTGTGTGTGTGTGTGTGTGTGTGTGGCCAGAGTCTCTTTGCCTTATTTTTTTGAGGCAGGGTCTCTCACTGAACCTGGAGCTAACTAATTCAGTTAAGCTGGCCAGCCAGCCCCAGAAATCCTCCTGCCTCTGCCTCTCCAAGTGCTGAGGTTACAGGCATACATTATCATGCCTTATCTTTTTCTTTTTTCTTCCCCTCCCCCCCCTTTTTTTGAGACAGGGTCTCTCTATGTGGTCCTGGGTGTTCTGATATTCACTATGTAGATCAGGGTGGCCTTGAACTCACACAGATCCTCTATCTCTCAAGTGCTGGGATTAAAGGCATGTCCCACCATGTCCAATTTGCCTCTTTGAAACAAAACAAAACAAAACAAAACAAAACAACACAACACAACACAAACCATAGGTTCTGGGGGATCAAATTCAGGTTCTCACACTTGCCCAGTGGGCACTTACTGACAGATCCTCCCTAAATCCGGATGCAAGTTTTAAAAATATTTTAATGCTCTTTAAGTGTGTGTGTGTGTGTGTGTGTGTGTGTGTGTGTGTGTGTGTGTGTGTGTAGGTTTGTGCATGCACATGCAATGCCCAAAGGGCTAGAGAAGGGTATTGGATCTGCAGGATGCACAGGCAGTTTTGAGCTGGTGTGGGTGCTGGGTCTGAACTCAGGTGCTCTTCAAGAGCAGTGTGCACTCTTAACCACTGAGTCGTCTCTCCAGCTCGGTGGATTCAGTTTTGAAAGGTTTCCTTGCAAAAACATTTGAAGGAGGGGACGGCAGATAAAGGATGCCGTGCATTTGAATATTTGAAGCATTGGAGGTGCGCCTCCTTCAGTACTGGGCCCACTTAGAGTCAGACCTTGTGACATCTCTGACCTCCACCCCGGACAGAAACACCCACTTACTTCTCCTTCTTGGAGTCCCTGTGAATCAGCATGGGGAATTCCACTTGGACCATTTCTGGCGTCAGCATGACTTCTATGCCCTGATCACAGAGATCTCTGGAAAGGAAGAAGATGCTGAATGGGAACAGTTGTTTTCTCTCTCAGCATAGAAATAGGATGGACTATCAGAGCATGTTGGGAGCCGTGAGTTCCCAGCGCTTTCCAGGGGCAGCTCTGGCCACGTGCAGAGAAGCAGAGGGCGGACAAACTGCCTCCACCCCCGACAATGCTGGGGGAGATATTTATAAAGAGCTGTTTTTAAAAAGGGGGTCACAGGTTTCAGGCTCCTTTCAAGTGCACCCGGAATGTTTATCCCTTGAGGCTCTCCAGTCTTTATCCCATGTCCCCCACAGTAAAGAGGCCCAAATGATTTCAAAAGATGAGATTCATTCGATGACGTCCTCTGGACACAATGGGATTAAAATAGAGCTAGAGCCATGGATAACTCGAAAGCCCAGAGCCTCTGTGAAATCAGTGTGTTTCTTTGAAATTTGTACTTTTAAAAATCAAGTAATGTGTTAAGTGCCGTTCTGGCGTTTTAGAACACAGTGTGCTTTTCGATTCCCTTTTCCGTCTCTCCTACCTCCTGTCACCCTGCATCCTCCTTGTATCGTCCCCACTGTGCATTAATCCCTCCTTCATGTCCCATGTATCTCGTCATGCTTCTCATCACCTATTGCTGTCCTCTGTGTTTCCCTCTAGATTTTTAAGCTTTACCCACAACCACAGCAGCGTCCATGTATACATGTGTACACTCTGGGTTAGGATCGCTTGTGACAGAGAACATTTTTGTCTTTCTGTGTTTGGGTCACCTTGTGAACGGTCTATTTCTAAATAATAGACGTTAGTGAAAGAAATTCAACTTCTCTCTGTCTCTCTCTTTGTCTCTCTCTCTCTGTTGTGAGAGTCATAGTATGCAGGTGAAGTTCACAACCTTGTTTTCTATCTTGTTTGAGGCAGGGTCTCTTGCTGTCAACTGCTGTGCACCCAGGCTAGCCAGCCAGGAAGAGTGTGATGTCTCCCTTGTCTGCCTCACATTAGCAATGTTTCAGCTTCAGACATGTACTGCTGTGCTCAGCTTTTACGTGGGATCTGGGCTCAGGCCATCATGTTTATGTGGCAATCACTTTACCTGTGTAACCATGGATCCAGTCTGATCCTGTTTATTTCAGTTGCACTTAATAATTCAGGCTTAATGCTAAATTATGAACTATCTCCCTAAAGGCCCCATGTTGAAGGCTTAGTTCCCGGTGCAGTACAATTCTGATGTGGGGATTTTTGAAGTGATGGCTCATAAGGGTCTCTGACTTAATCAATGGGTTAATTCACTGATAATTCATAATTGATGACAGTCATGGGTGATGGGAGCTGTTGGGTAAAACAGATCATAGGTGGCATGCCTGTGAGGGATGCACAATCCCCAGATATTTCCTGTTTCCCCATCTCTGTCTCTGTCTCTGTCTCTGTCTCTGCCTGTCTGTCTGTCTGTTTCTCTCTCTCCATCTCCCCCTGCCCTCCCTCTCCCTCATCCCCTGCTTTCTGGCCACAGGCTCCTGTTTCCATGATGTTTCTGTTTTGTCTCCAGCCCAAAGAAATGGATCCAGCCAGATGTGGTTGGACTTCTGGAGCCACGAGCCATAGCAAACCCTTTCACAGACTCTGCAGTGAAGCCAGTGCTCTGAACTGCTGAGCCATCTCTCCAACCACAGGTCTGGCTTTTTGTACGTGTGCTGAGGATCTGAAGTTGATCTTCATGCTTGTGTGTCAAGCACATTACTGCCTGAGCCGCCTTCCCCACTCTTCACATCTGAGACGTCCGGGATAGTCTATTCTGCATTGTGAGGGAAGCGTCTGTCTCATCTCCTGCTGGCCCAGCTGGGCATCAGCCTTGCCTGCTCCTTTTGGGTAGGCACTCAGCTGCTATGTGTCTCTTCCACAATCCCTCAGAGTGCCTCATGAGAAAAACAGGACAGCTCAGACACCAAAAGCCCCAAGAAGAAAATCAGAAGAATACCGCTCAGTAGTTTCCAGTCTGTCTTCTTCTGGTAAGTCCTCCAGTGGGGCAGGGACATCTATGGGCAGCATCACGGAACTGTACCAGTCACTTCTGTGGAGGGAGACACAAGCAATGAGGACCACAATGCATCAGCACTCAAGCTGGCCCCTGTGGGGTTTGCTGTTTTTGTTTGTTTGTTTATCTTGACACAGTGTCTCACGTATATGCCGAATAAAGCTTAAGTTCACTCACACTTAGCTGAGGGTGACCTTGAACTTCTGATCTTTCTGCCTCTACCTCCCAAGTGCTGGCTTTACATGAGGCACATCATTATGCCTGGTTTATGCTTTTTGGGGGATGGTACCCAGGGCTTTGTGCATGTTAGGCAAATGGCCTACTAACTGAGCTATATACATCCTTAGCCCCTAGAATATATATATAGTATACATATGTAATGTGTGCATATGTGTACGCATGTTTGCATGTGTGTGGGCACCTGTGGGTGTAGATTTGTATGAATGTGCATGTGGAGCCCTGAAGATGGTTTCAGGTGTCTTCTTTTACTACCCTCTCTCTGCCTTATACATCCAGACAGGGCCTTCCACTGAGCTCAGGTCTCACTAATCTGGTGGGCCTAGCTAGCCAGTTTACTCTGAGGTTCCCCTGTCTGCACCTCCCGTGCTGGGCTTACAGGCACCCCCTCTGGTCCAGCATTTCCATGGGTGTTGGGATCCAAACTTGTGCTTGAATGCTTACATGGAAACACTCTGCCCACTAAGCCATCTTCCCTGCCTTTAGAAATATAACTTACTATTTTAACAGACTTGAGCATTGAGGGTATTAAATAGGAGGATATTAAATTGAGGGTAGTTGAGATAAGGAGAATTAAAAAAAAAAGAATATTTTTGTGTAGTACTGAGTTTGGGAAACACAGAAAAGAAGCCCCAGGGATACCTTGCTCCTCCACCCCTGGGAGGTCACAAGCGAGGTTTCTGGACCAGCAAGACGGCTCCTAGGACTCATATGGTGAGAAGGGAGGACAGACTCTTGAAAGCTGTCCTCTATTCCCCACACATGTGATGTGGCCTGAGCTCACCCATACCATGCACACATGCACATAAATAAATAAAAATAGAAAAGAAGGCCCTGTCTGTGAACTGGGAAATAAGCCCTCACTAGACACAAAATCTGCCTGGTGTCTGACTTTTGATCCATATATGGTGTTTTTAACATGGAGACTATAGCACTTTGTCATAGCACATGGATAGATAAGTACAGAAGTTAGAAAATAGATTACCATTATTATTTATAACTGCTTTTAGAAGCAATAGCTTGGCCTTCAATCCAACAATCAGTATAAACAAATAATAGAAAGATACTTATTTTCTTTTGAGACAGAATCTCACGTAGTCCAGGCTGGCCTTGGGCTCTCTGTGTAACTGAGGACGACTTTGAACTCCTGAGTCTCTTGCTTTCGTCTCTCCATGCTGAGGTTACAGATGTGTGACCATTTCTACAATGCTGGGGATGGAGCCCAGGCTTTGTGCGTGTTACACACTTCCTACCAGCTGATCTGCACCCCTGCCTGGGCCCTGCTCCTGATTTTTGAGATATTATGCAATGGCAGCTCATCTGAAACAAACTGGCCCAACAGAGCATTCAGGCACAGAAGCTGAAGGCAAAAGTCATGGTAGAAAGCTTTTCATTGATATGACCTTCATGTTTAATGTATGGATATCCGGGCCACAGCAACCTTCTCCTGACTTTCCACTAAAACTTCAGCTTTGGGAGATGTTTCCAAGGACATTACTTTGGAAAACAATGAATTGACCAGTTTTTAATACTTGGAATCCATGAATGTTAACAATGGGTGCACTGGAGTTCAGAAACAACCCCAGACCCAGCTGAGTCAATTTTTCCCCACTGTAGTGGTGAGGATGAGAGGCAAGAACTTTATTACTGAGTTATGCACTAGCTAGATATGGGTCTATATATGTCAGGTATGCCTGTGAGCATGCCTGTGTGTGTATGGAATGAGTTCTGGATTGTTAGTTGATATAGGAAGACTCAGCCCACTGTGGGTGGCACCATTCCTTAGGCAGCAGATCCTGAATGAGCAAGGATTCTATTCTGCCTGCTCTTGGCTGTGGATGGTGTTTGAAGCTTCTGCCTTGACCTTCCTGAAGTAACAAAATATAACCTGGAATTGCAAGCCAAACAGACCCCTTCTTTCCTAGGCTGCTTTGTGTCCGGGTATTTTATCACAGCAACAGAAATGAAACCAGAACAGCAGGTCAGTTTGACTCATTCAGTTTTCTTGTAGAATGAGTTGGTTTAGGGGGATGATGCTCCCATCTAGTGGTGAGAGAATGATTGCACACAGTTTTGTGAGCTCAGTGGAAAATGCAAGAGTTATCAAAAGCAAGAGTCAGTCAGATCCTAGATACTTCATCATATAGCCATTTGCAACATCCCAGTGAAGTTGTCATCATAGCCCCTGTCTCACAAAGAGGAAGATAACTCCTCAAGAGCCCAGGAAATGACTCAATAAAGTGTTTGCCATGCAAGTGTGCAGACCTGAATTTGATCCCAAGAACCCGAGTTCCAGCCACAGAACACACTTTTTAAAAAGCTGGGTTTGGTGATGAACATCTGTAATTCCAGAATGGAGGAGGCAAAGACTGGAGACTCCATTGGTAACACGGCTGGCTACCTTAGCAGAATCAGCTACTTCCAGGTACTAATAAAAGACCTTATCTCAAAATAAATAAGTCAATAAATAAAATTTAAAATAAACAAAAAGTTGTAGTTTCTGATGAAGAACACTCAAGATCACCTTCTGGCCTCCATAAGCAAGTACACACGTGAGCGTGTACTTGAATACACACACACACACACACACACACACACAGAGAGAGAGAGAGAGAGAGAGTGAAGAACACTCAAGATCACCTTCTGGCCTCCATAAGCAAGTACACACATGAGCGTGTACTTGAATACACACACACACACACACACACACACACACACACACACACACAGAGAGAGAGAGAGAGAGAGAGAGAGAGAGAAAGAGACAGAGAGACAGAGAGACAGACTCACTCACCCCATGAACTATAAAGAAAAAGATGAATATTTCAGCAAAATTATATGATCTGTTAATTCTCTCTCTGAGCCACCAATTAGTCAGCATTACATTACTTTTAAAAGGCATGGCCTCTGATTCCTGGTCTCCCAGCCTCCGTAAGCTACGGTGCTAACATACCCCAGGAGGCCAGCAGTTCCCAGCTTACCTCTGAGTGGCTTCCACCATAGAGGGGTCAGACATGGAGGAAAACACCAGGGGCTGGAACTTCTTCCAGTTCATGATTCCAGGAATTATATCCTGTGATGAAAGTTGGAGCAGGGTCAGGATGCAGAAAGACGACAGTGTTAGCTGCAAGAGCTAATATCGACTGTTAACTTGACAGACTCTAGACTCATCTAGGAGACACATCTTTGGGAATGTTTCTGAGGATTTTTAAAACTTGGATTAACTGAAGTGGGAAGACCCACCTTTAACTGTGAGCAGTGTTATCCCTTAGGCTGAGGTCCCAGGCTGAATACAGAGGGAAAAGTGAGCTGAGACCCAGCATCCCTCCCTCCAGGCTTGCTGACTATGGATGTGACGTGGCCAGCTGCCCAGGGCTCTTGACATCAGGCCTTACTTTCCCAGGATGCTCTTGTCATATGTTTGTTGTAGGAACAAGAAAAGGAACTAACAAGGATGTATCTTAGCCTTCCTTTCACTCAGGTGACCATTTTTAAGTGTCAAAAGGTTCAATCCAAATTGTATCATTCCATTCAACTTGACTTTCTCTAAAGCAAAGACAGTTGTTCTAGTATACGGTATGTGGTGATGACCAAGGGCTGCTGTGGCTTTCCAGGCATTCAAGTAGGACAGGTTGCACCCAGGCAGGGAGGACAGTGCAGGGGAATGCTCTGGCAAGATGACAGACCTATTAGGTCACCAGCAGTTTGGCTGAGTACAGGCAGGGAACATGATGGGAATGGTACCTGTGGCTAGAGAGGGAGGCAGGTCACTAGTGGACTTGAGGGCCGAACCAATGGAGCTGCTCTTTTAGCAATGGATACACACTGAGGATGTGTGTGTGTGTGTGTGTGTGTGTGTGTGTGAGAGAGAGAGAGAGAGAGAGAGAGAGAGAGAGAGAGAGAGAGAGAATGAGAAACTGTGTAATATCAGAGGCCAATGTCCCTGTCTTCTTCAATCAAGACATAGCATCTCTCACTGAGCCTGGAGCTTGCAGATTCAGCTAGACTGACTAGCCAATAAGATGCAGGGATCTACCTGCTTCCATCTCCATGGTGATGGGATTATAGGCCTGTGCCACCATGCCTGGATTTATGTGGGTCTTCACGTTTCTGGGGCAGGCACTTTAGTGACGGAGCCAATTCCACAGTCCCCTGACCCACTGAGGCATTCCAAGCTAGATCAGAAAATTTCTGTGGCAGTCTGGGAGGTTATGGCAGTGGTGGATCATGGTAGAGATGAGGAGGGAGCTGCAGTCATGTAAGAGTTAGGCTGGGGGAATATGGCAATGTGCCAGAGCTGGTAGATCAAGGATTGTATGAGTTCTGGGCCTGGGGAATCCTGAGAGCAAGTGGTGGACATATGTATTTTCAGAGGGTCCAAAGTGAGGAGGAGGCCAGAGCTCAGGGATGGAGCACCACACAACTGTTTTCATATGGCTGGAAGATTAATGAGTAACCATTTCCCCTTTAAATCACATCTATCTATTCTGAACGTGTGTGTATAGGTGTATGTACACATCTGTATACATACGTATCTACGTATGCACGTGTTATTCTCATGAGTGTGTGTGCATATGCATGAGTGTGTAAGTATGTGAGTATATGAGTATGTGTGTGCATGTGTAAGGTGTGTGTGTGTGTGTACAAGTTGTCAGAGGGGAAGATGCAGGGGTCAGTGTTCTCCTTGTTCTCCTTCCACCATGTGGGTCCCAGGGGTTGAACTTTGATTATCAGGTTTTGGTAGTAAGCAAGCCCACTGAACTGCCTTGCCAGCCTAGTCCTCTTTTTCTCAGTCTCAGCTCTCCCTGTTCCCTGCCCCTCCACACAGTTCAAGGCTGGCTCTGCCAAGCCTGTGGCTGACATTACCGTATGATGGAGAAACTGCCTTTGGGTGAGAGGAATGCTGGACCCCATGTGGGACTCCTGGGTGTACTTGTACTTTGGGTGAGAGCACAGATGGTAATCTATCAGTGTCTCCGCATAGGTCAGAGGATGCTTCACGGCAAACAGTCCTGGGCTGGGATTCTGTGGGAGAGAGGAAGACCAGATTGATGGTGTTTACCCGTCTCCATGCCAGGCACAGGGCAGGCGTCAGCGATGCTTGCTGTGGCTCCCGCTAGCACTAACAATGGGAATGTATGTTAACTTTCCTAGCAAACCGGCACAGGAGCAGAGCTTCAGGTTGTCCCATGTCCCCAACATTGCCAGCTTCATATACGCATTTTCTGGTTTAAGGGCTTCATTAGATGCTATTTAGATGTGCTGGCCTCACGAGGAAGAAAATGTCACTGAAATCGCAGTTTGAAACTGCTTCTAGCCATGACCAACGAGGAGGAGGGGGTGGTGATTAAATAAGCAAACTGGTAAGAAAGAGAAAACCCTTTTCTGGGTCTGCCTTAGTTTCTTTTCCCATTGCTGTGGGAAAAAAAAAAACTCCACAAAAAGCAACTTAAGAGAGAGAGAATTTATTTGGGCTCACTTCAGATGAATAGTCCATCGTGGTAGGGGAGTCAAGGTGGGAAGGACTAAAGCAGCTTGCCATATCACACCCTTCATAGTCAGAAGGTGGAGGGTGAGGAGTGCTCAGCTGGCTTGAGATGCCAAAGAGAAAACAGATTCCAGGGTTGGGGTGTAGTCCATAAGCAGAGCACTAGCCTAGCATACATCAAACCCTAGGTTCCATCCTCAACACCACATGAAAATGGATGTGGTGCAGCTCATCGGCAGTCCTGGTACTTGGGACATAGAGGCAAGAGGGTTAGGAGTTCAAGGTCATTCTTGGTGCATTATTGTGCTGGAGCCCATCCTGGGCTATGAGATACTGTTTTTAAAAAATTTTTTTTAAAGGTTTAGGGGTTTGAGAGTGCATCTTGCTTTATCATGGAGACCAGAGTTCAAATCCGAGCATCCACGTTGGATGGCTCATAAGCACAGCAACTCCAGCTCCAAGGGATCTGATATCCTCTCCTGTCCCCACTCCCCTGGCATACACACAAATAAGTAACAAGAGTGAACACAAGTATTCAGTGAAGAAAAAGTTAATTAAAAAACTAAAACAACAACAACAACAAACAACAACAAAAGGAAAACATATTTCCAACTCATGCTTCTGCTTCCACATAATTGCTGAGATAAAGCTATACGGAACACAGGCATCTGCCAACCTGTACTTACAAAAATATACAGCGGATCATATTCCACAGACATGGCTAAGCCCTCAGGTGGTTTCATACTCAAGATGGAGGGCTTTGCCGAGAGCGGTGTGGTATCCTTCTTGGGTATGGTTATGATGGTGGTGACTTCATCCTGTGTAAAGGTCAAAAATGACTTCTTAATCTTTTTTTTCCTTAAAGAGTTATTTATTTTATTTTTTATATATGAATGTCTGCCTGCATGTATGTGCACTGTGTGTATGCCTGTTGCATCTCCTGGAACTGGGATTATGGATGGTTGTGAGCTACCACATGGATGGTGGGACTCAAACATGAGTTTTCTTCAAGAGCAACAACAAATCCCCTTATGCATTTAGGCATCCCTCCAACTCAATGACCTGTTAGTCTTGATGGCAGGCCATGAGTAATGAGAACAGTTCCTGGATTTGCAGATGTATTACCTCAGCACCATGCTTCAGGGGTCGAGCAAGCTTCTGAAGTCTGTAATTTGTTGAGGACTTGTTGACAGAAAATGGATGATATCCCTTGATTTTGTATAACTGTGGAACCTGAAAATGAAAGAAGACAGCATATTGGTGACACATAAAAGCCTGTTTTGTAAGGGCTACTTCCTTCAAATGGAAACATCCCTTCCTGGAAGAAGGCCCATTAAGGCTCAGGTAGTAAATGAAACTAGTAAGTCTCAGGAAGTCCCTGAAACATATAAGATTCACAAAAAAAGCTCCTCTCTAAGGTGAACAATTCCCAGGAAGAGGAGACTTTCTGATTAGCTGAGCTGCCTGCAAATTGTGCAGGGTGCTTCAGAGATGCAGCTTTAATGAGTCCTCACCCATGACAATGTGGAGTTTCAGTGATGCATGTCCCTTTGAGTCATCCAAGTTCCTATATACATTCCTGCACCCATGTACCTGTAAGTAATTCCAATAAACATTCCGGATGTTCAAGCTAGACTGAAGGAAATAATGCCTTTGTTCAGTCATCAGTGCCTTATCTAGAGTCAATAGACATTTGTATTTTCTTTAAAAAGGAAATGGCCCACAAGAATCCACTACTGTTTGGTAAGATTAGCATCTCAACAACAGCTGCCTAACAGGGCCAGTCTTGAGCCTTGTTCTGACTCTTGGCACATGTCAGTATTCAAATTATTTTCTCATACCAGATGGCTTCACTGGAGACATACATAAACATATTTTTACTTTCAAAAGCACTAGTGGTCCTACACTTCAAGAAAGTTGACTATCTAGGCGGTGGTGGCACATGCCTTTAATCCCAGCACTTGGGAGGCAGAGACAGGTGGATAACTGGAGTTATAGGCCAGTCTGATCTACCAAGTGAGTTCCAGGACAGCCAAAGCTACACAGAGAAATCCTGTCTTGAAGAACCAAAAAAAAAAAAAAAAAAAGAGACAGAGACAGAGAGACAGAGAGAAAAGCTGACTAATTGGTGTCTTGAGGTTTCTAATATATAGAGAGCTTCCTATATGCATAATATATACTGTACCCACAGGAAATAATCAGTTTCCATATTCATCTTAAAGAAAAAGAACCTGAGGTTTATTCAATACAACATCAAATAATAGAGAAAATGCAGCAGGCCACATGAGCCAGAATTGAGCAATAGTGAGAGGATAATGCAATTCAGATTCAAGCCTATGGCTCCCCTTCATAAAAAAACCCAAGTGGTGGTGCACGCCTTTAATTCCAGCAGTCGGGAAGCAGAGGCAGGTAGATTTCTGAGTTCGAGGCCAGCCTGGTCTACAGAGTGAGTTCCAGGACAGCCAGGGCTACAGAGAACCCTGTCTCGAAAAACAAACAAACAAACAAACACCCAAGGACCAGCGCATTTTGCTGTCAAGCCTGGCAACCAGTCTCTAAGACTCACACTGTAGAAGGAGAGAACCAACCCCCAAAAGTTGTTCCCTGCTGGTCACACACACACTGTGGCATGTGTGCCTCCCCAGTGGTTGATAGATGATATTTATACGCAACCTATGTTCTATGCAAGTCTTACCTTTAAAGTGAAGTAGGGATAACTGTGCTTGATTTGAATTTCTGGAGATTTAATTGGAACTAGTCCAAGGCCATCAAGAGCCTGCATGGGAAAAAGAAAAAAAAAAAAACCCATAAAAAGACAGATACACATCTGTAAACAGAAATAGCTGTGTGTTGCTGTCATTATGTTTTAAAACATTACCTGAATAGTTTTGTGCTCAAAACAGCTCTTCCTGTGGCTGCAGCTGTGATCTGAGCTGTGGGCACAAAGGCAACTCCCGCCCTCTCTTGTCTCTTTGTGTGTGAAGCTTATGGACTATGAGGTAGGCTGCTACACGCCCTTCTGTGGGGGCTAATCCTGGTTGTTAACTTGACTGGCTCTGGAGTCAACTAAGAGACAAGCTGCTGGGCACACTTCTAAGGAGTTCTCTTGACCAAGTTATTTGAAATGGGAAAAACCACCGGAAATGTGGGTGGCTCCATCCAGTGTCAGCCAGCCAGAAGCCTGAGGAGGAAGCTTTGATTTTTGCCTCATCGCCTAGACAGTTCACCAGCAATCTTATCTACCCTGTTTCTGCCACTGGCTGCTACATTCCTTGGTTGAGATCAAAACTCAGCTTTTTTGGGTTTCCATTGCAGACTGAGGTCCAGTGGCTCTCCGGGGTCTTCAGTGGCAGGTTGGGACTGCTGAGGCCTGCGACCTGTGGACCAAGCAGCTACCAGGTTCTCAGTCCCTCTGGTATAAGGTAGCCTTTGTTAGACTACCTAGGTTGTATTATGTAAAAAAAAGTCTAATAACACCATCCCCTTTCTCATTCCGTCAGTTCCCTCAGGCTTAAATGACTTAGCTCATGAACCCTTGGGAGTTCAAAGGAGCAACTGGTAAAGTCCGAAAAGGAGTTGCCTTGTCTGAGGGAGCTGCCTCACAACCTTCTGGTCCACCTCCTAGGACAGATCAGGTTACCGGGAGCTCCTCCAGGGTACCCATGGGTTCAGTAGGTCTGGGGCAGACAGCAGTGAGTGCTCACAGATTCCCAGGCACAACCCTCCTTTGGAGCCTCTCAGAGGAGGTGAGGGATTGAGAGCGGGTTTAGCTAGCCATCTGCCTCCTCTGCACCCACGTGATCCCTGTGATCCCGTCTGCTTCCCTGAAAGAGGAAAGACACCCACCAACTCGTTGTAGCTCTCAGAGTCCGTGGGGAAGGCGAAGTGCAGCACTTCCTCAGACTCTAGTGAGTAGCGCCAGATGTTGTCCTCCTGCTTCAGGTGGGCCCTCCGCCCTCGGGAGGGATTCTCTCCTAGAGAGACACAAGCAACTTTAGGGGCTTCTTAAGGCACTTCCATGTGAAACCAGCATCTTCAGTTGTATCTGTAGCAGATGCCATGTGCCACGGGATAGTTAGGTTTATCTTCTTCAGTGGTGTGGGGTATCATGCCCCCATAAACAACCCTAGTTAAATGTATTGGGTCACCACACACACACACACACACACACACACACACCACATATAACATAAACACAACACATACATGCAGGCATGCACATGCACACACACATACACCAACATATGCAACACACAACAAATGCCAAGCAGCCCCCCAGACACATTACCTGCACACAGGCAGCATACACAGCACATATTACACACATATTTACACATACACAGGACACACCACACACACCCGTACACATACAATACCCCCACATCAATACATGCATACACACATACACAATACAAATACCACATATAACACATAGCAATACCAAATTCATACATCCACATAGCACATACACATTACACAGAGCACACACATATTCTACATATGACACACACACTCCCACACCCCTCTCTTTCACACATACCCAGAACATACACCATGTACACATACCATATACACACCACTCTCTCTCATGCACAGCACACACCAATCACATGCACACACATACATACACACACAGAGCACACAGACAGACAGACAGACAGACAGACAGACACACATTGCACAAGAGGGATTAGTTGGAAAGGAGATCCGATCCGCAGGAGTCAGGAGAAAGGTAAAGAAGACATCTGTGGGGAGAATAAAACTAAAAGACAGGTACGTGTGTGAAAACATCATACTTAATCATCATTATACATCATTAATATATATTAATAAGACCTTAGAAATAATATTCAGATTTATGTCCACTCAAGCATGTTTTCATACACACACACACACACACACACACACACACACACACACTGCATATGAACATTGTTAGTTTCCCGTGATTTTTGCCCCCCTCTCTCTCTCTAATTTTGAGACAAGGTCTCATGTAGTCCAGCCTGGCCTTGAACTCACTATGTAGCTAAGGACAACCTTGAACTTCTGATCCTCCTGCCTCCACCTCCCAAATGCTGGGGTTACAGGTGCGGGCCATCATGCTAGGTTTATGGGATGCCAGGAATGAAACCTAGGGCTTCACGAATGCCAGGCAAGCAATCTGCTGAGCAAAGTTCTCAGCACACTTCCTCTTTATTCTTATTTTAACTAACTAGCTAGCTAACTAACTAACTAACTAACTGATTGTTTTTGAGACAGGGTTTCTCTGTGTAGCCCTGGCTGTCCCAGAACTCCATCTGTAGACCAGGCTGGTTCCAGCTCACACACTTTCTTGCCACTGCCTCTGAAATTCTGAGATTAAAGGTGTGTGCCACCACATCTGGATTCCTTTAATATTAAACTTTTTACCTCATTTTGCGTATTAAGCTAAAATTCTCTTAAATTTTTATTTTATTTTTTAAAGATTTTATTGTTATTTTTAATTATGTGGACAGGCTTATGCAGTGTCCAAGAACGCCAGAAGAGGGTGACAAAACCCCTGGCGTTAGCGTTACAGGTGCTGGGAAACAAACTCTTGCCCTCTGCAAGAGCAGCCACTTCTCCAGTCCTCCAGACTAAATTCTTACTCAAATCACCTCTCATGAGTTATAACAAAGAAAAAATTGAATTCTAGAGAGCATTTATAGATAGCCACATGAGATTTTCATGTAAAGTTTACTGTTTTGCTATTTTAAAAAACTTTCTTTGTCAGAAATTTCAACCTTAGAAACAAAATACTATAGGAGGAGTAAAAGAATAATTAAAACACGGTGAAGCATTTTGGGAGGGAAGCAAGGTAGCCTTGTGGAGAGGAGGGTGTGGTTACTGCTCGGGGAGAGTGCAGGCCTGGGGCAGGACGGGTGGTACCACTGCCTGTGGCCCCTCGTGTGTGACCCACAGACTGGAGATCATCTCCCGGGAGAAAATGACGACTTGGCTTTTGGTTCTTGGAAGCACCTTGTGAACCAGAGGGTCAAAATGAATCAATCTCTCTCTCTCTCTCTCTCTCTCTCTCTCTCTCTCTCTCTCTCTCTCTCCTTTAACCTCCCTCCCTCTTTTGATCGAGTATATGTCTATGTTCATATGGGTACACATGTATGTGAAAATATGTAGTGTGTGGGTGTCTGCATGTGGAGGTCATAGGTCACTGCCAACTGTTGCTCCCCAGGCTCGTGCCAGTTTGTTTTTTGAGACAGCCCACAGCTTGCAGAGCTGGCGGGTAAGCTCCAGGTTTCCTTCTGGCTTGGCCATCTCGGTGTCTTTCAGTGTGGGTTCTAGGGATCAAACACTGGTCCTCATGCTTGCCAGCCAAGTCCTTTAGGAACTATGTTCCCAGCTCCAACCATCAGAATTTCCTGGAACAACAGCCAGTATGGTGCTTAAAGCTTTGTGTGCAAATGTGAGATTGGGAATCCCCTAGATTCAAACTGTCACTCAGCAACTGTAAATGACGAGTATCCTTGTGTCTCCGCCAATTCGAGAAGTAGCAACAGACAGGCGGAGATCAAACTGAGGCTGGATTTCAAGGGTATCACTACTCGGTCTAGGGTAGGTAGACTTTGGTGATGAACTGAGCAGGCATTTGGGCCAACACTGGTATGGAGATCTGAGGTAGGTGTGAAAATAACACCCAGAAATGTCCATATCCCCATCTGCAAGGACATGCAATTGTACACGGTAATTCACATGCAGCGAAATGGGAATTAGCAGATGTAGGTAAATCAGGCCTCTCCAAGTGGAAAGATTACTCTGATTTTCCAGGCAGGCCTGGCGAAATCCCGGGGTTGGTATAAAAGGTGAGAGATAACATCAAATGCACTAAATAAAGATAGAATACTAAAAGCAGTAAGGGAAAAAGGTCAAGTAACATATAAAGGCAAGCCTATTAGAATTACACCAGATTTTTCACCAGAGACTATGGAAGCCAGAAGAGCCTGGACAGATGTTATACAGACACTAAGAGAACACAAATTCCAGCCCAGGCTACTATACCCAGCCAAACTCTCAATTACCATAGATGGAGAAACCAAAGTATTCCACGACAAAACTAAATTCACCCATTATCTCTCCACGAATCCAGCCCTTCAAAGGATAATAACAGAAAAAAAACAATACAAGGACGGGAACCACGCCCTAGAAAAAACAAGAAGATAATTCCTCAACAAAACTAAAAGAAGACAGCCACAAGAACAGAATGCCAACTTTAACAACAAAAATAACAGGAAGCAACAATTACTTTTCCTTAATATCTCTTAATATCAATGGACTCAACTCCCCAATAAAAAGACACAGACTAACAAACTGGCTACACAAACAAGACCCAACATTTTGCTGCTTACAGGAAACTCATCTCAGAGAAAAAGATAGACACTACCTCAGAATGAAAGGCTGGAAAACAATTTTCCAAGCAAATGGTATGAAGAAACAAGCTGGAGTAGCCATTCTAATATCTAACAAAATCGACTTCCAACCCAAAATAATCAAAAAATACAAGGAGGGGCACTTCATACTCATCAAAGGTAAAATCCTCCAAGAGGAACTCTCAATTCTGAATATCTATGCTCCAAATACAAGGGCAGCCACATTCATTAAAGAAACTTTAGTAAAGCTCAAAGCACACATTGCACCTCCCAAAATAATAGTGGGAGACTTCAACACACCACTTTCACCAATGGACAGATCATGGAAACAGAAACTAAACAGGGACACAGTGAAACTAACAGAAGTGATAAAACAAATGGACTTAACAGATATCTACAGAACATTTTATCCTAAAACAAAAGGATATACCTTCTTCTCAGCACCTCATGGTACCTTCTCTAAAATTGACCACATAATTGGTCACAAAACAAGCCTCAACATATACAAAAATATTGAAATTGTCCCATGCATCCTATCAGATCACCATGGACTAAGGCTGATCTTCAATAACAAAATAAATAATAGAAAGCCAACATTCACGTGGAAACTGAACAACACTCTTCTCAATGATATCTTGGTCAAGGAAGGAATAAAGAAAGAAATTAAGGACTTTTTGGAGTTTAATGAAAATGAAGCCACAACATTCCCAAACTTATGGGACACAATGAAAGCATTCCTAAGAGGAAAACTCATAGCTCTGAGTGCCTCCAAAAAGAAACTAGAGAGAGCACACATTAGCAGCTTGACAACACACCTAAAATGTCTAGAAGAAAAGGAAGCAAATTCACCCAAGAGGAGTAGAAGGCAGGAAATAATCAAACTCAGGGGTGAAATCAACCAAGTGGAAACAAGAAGAACTATTCAAAGAATCAACCAATCAAGGAGCTGGTTCTTTAAGAAAATCAACAAGATAGATAAACCCTTAGCCAGACTCACTAGAGGGCACAGGGAAAGCATCCTAATTAACAAAATCAGAAATGAAAAGGGAGACATAACAACAGATCCTGAAGAAATCCAAAACACCATCAGATCCTTCTACAAAAGGCTATACTCAACAAAACTGGAAAACCTGGATGAAATGGACAAGTTTCTAGACAGATACCAGGTACCAAAGCTAAATCAAGATCAGGTTAATGATCTCAACAGTCCTATATCCCCTAAAGAAATAGAAGCAGTCATTAATAGTCTCCCAGCCAAAAAAAGCCCAGGACCAGACGGGTTTAGTGCAGAGTTCTATCAGACCTTCGAAGAAGACCTAATTCCAGTTCTTCACAAACTATTCCACAAAATAGAAACGGAAGGTACTCTACCCAACTCATTCTATGAAGTCACAATTACTCTGATACCTAAACCACAAAAAGACCCAACAAAGATAGAGAACTTCAGACCAATTTCCCTTATGAATATCGATGCAAAAATCCTCAATAAAGTTCTTGCTAACCAAATCCAAGAACACATCAAAACAATCATCCATCCTGACCAAGTAGGTTTCATCCCAGGGATGCAGGGATGGTTCAATATATGGAAATCCATCAATGTAATCCAGGATATAAACAAACTCAAAGACAAAAACCACATGATCATCTCGTTAGATGCTGAGAAAGCATTTGACAAAATCCAACACCCATTCATGATAAAAGTCTTGGAAAGATCAGGAATTCAAGGCCCATACCTAAACATGATAAAAGCAATCTACAGCAAACCAATAGCCAACATCAAAGTAAATGGTGAGAAGCTGGAAGCAATCCCACTAAAATCAGGGACTAGACAAGGCTGTCCACTTTCGCCCTACCTATTCAACATTGTACTTGAAGTCCTAGCCAGAGCAATTAGACAACAAAAGGAGATCAAGGGGATACAAATTGGAAAGGAAGAAGTCAAAATATCACTTTTGCAGATGATATGATAGTATATATAAGTGACCCTAAAAATTCCACCAGAGAACTCCTAAGCCTGATAAACAGCTTCAATGAAGTAGCTGGATATAAAATTAACTCAAACAAGTCAATGGCCTTTCTGTACACAAAGGATAAACAGGCTGAGAAAGAAATTAGGGAAACAACACCCTTCTCAATAGTCACAAATAATATAAAATACCTTGGCATGACTCTAAGGAAGTGAAAGATCTGTATGATAAGAACTTCAAGTCTCTAAAGAAAGAAATTAAAGAAGATCTCAGAAGATGGAAAGATCTCCCATGCTCATGGATTGGCAGGATCAACATTGTAAAAATGGCTATCTTGCCAAAAGCAATCTACAGATTCAATGCAATCCCCATCAAAATTCCAACTCAATTCTTCAATGAATTAGAAAGGGCAGTCGGCAGATTCATCTGGAATAACAAAAAACCGAGGATAGCAAAAACTCTTCTCAAGGATAAAAGAACCTCTGGTGGAATCACCATGCCGGACCTAAAACTGTACTACAGAGCAATTGTGATCAAAACTGCATGGTACTGGTATAGTGACAGACAAGTAGACCAATGGAACAGAATTGAAGACCCAGAGATGAATCCACACACCTATGGTCACTTGATCTTTGACAAGGGAGCTAAAACCATCCAGTGGAAGAAAGACAACAAATGGTGCTGGCACAACTGGCGGTTATCATGTAGAAGAATGTGAATTGATCCATTTCTATCTCCTTGTACTAAGGTCAAATCTAAGTGGATTAAGGAACTCCACATAAAACCAGAGACACTGAAACTTATAGAGGAGAAAGTAGGGAAAAGCCTCGAAGATATGGGTACAGGGGAAAAATTCCTGAATAGAACAGCAATGGCTTGTGCTGTAAGATCAAGAATCGATAAATGGGACCTCATAAAATTGCAAAGCTTCTGCAAAGCAAAAGACACCGTCAATAAGACAAAAAAGACCACCAACAGATTGGGAAAGGATCTTTACCTATCCCAAATCGGATAGGGGACTAATATCCAATATATATAAAGAACTCAAGAAGGTGGACTCCAGAAAATCAAATAACCCCATTAAAAAATGGGGCTCAGAGCTGAACAAAGAATTCTCACCTGAGGAATACCGAATGGTTGAGGAGCACCTGAAAAAATGTTCAACATCCTTAATCATCAGGGAAATGCAAATCAAAACAACCCTGAGATTCCACTTCACTCCAGTCAGAATGGCTAAGATCAAAAACTCAGGTGACAGCAGATGCTGGCGAGGATGTGGAGAAAGGGGAACACTCCTCCATTGTTGGTGGGATTGCAAGCTTGTACAACCACTCTGGAAATCAGTCTGGCGGTTCCTCAGAAAATTGGACATAGTACTACCGGAGGATCCCGCAATACCTCTCCTGGGCATATATCCAGAAGATGTCCTAACCGGTAAGAAGAACACATGCTCCACTATGTTCATAGCAGCCTTGTTTATAATAGCCAGAAGCTGGAAAGAACCCAGATGCCCCTCAATAGAGGAATGGATACAGAAAATGTGGTACATTTACACAATCGAATACTACTCAGCTATTAAAAAAATGAATTTATGAAATTCCTAGGCAAATGGATGGACCTGGAGGGTATCATCCTGAGTGAAGTAACCCAATCACAAAGGAACTCACACAATATGTACTCACTGATAAGTGGATATTAGCCCAGAAACTTAGGATACCCAAGATATAAGATACAACTTGCCAAACGCATGAAATTCAAGAAGAACGAAGACCAAAGTGTGGACACTTTACCCTTTCTTAGAATTGGGAACAAAACACCCATGGAAGGAGTTACAGAGACAAAATTTGGAGCTGTGACGAAAGGATGGACCATCTAGTGATTGCCATATGCAGGGATCCATCCCATAATCAGCTTCCAAATCCTGACACCATTGCATACACTAGCAAGATTTTGCTGAAAGGACCCAGATATAGCTCTCTCTTGTGAGACTATGCCGGGGCCTAGCAAACACAGAAGTGGATGATCACAGTCAGCTATTGGATGGGTCACACGGCCCCCAATGGAGGAGCTAGAGAAAGTACCCAAGGAGCTAAAGGGAACTGCAACCCTATAGGTGGAACAACAATATGAACTAACCAGTACCCGGGAGCTCTTGTCTTTAGCTGCATATGTATCAAAAGATGGCCTAGTCGGCCATCACTGCAAAGAGAGGCCCATTGGACTGGCAAACTTTATATGCCCCAGTACAGGGGAACGCCAGGGCCAAAAACGGGGAGTGGGTGGGTAGGGGATTGTGGGGGTGGGTATGGGGGACCTTTGGGATAGCATTGAAAATGTAAACGAGGAAAATTCCTAAAAAAAAAAAAGGTGAGAGATAACAATGGCAAAGGTAGGGGCAAGGACCAAGGGAAGCAGGTAGCTTTCAACCACAGCTGGCAAGACAAGGAACCAATCTGCCAAGAGCTTGCTTTTAGACTCCTGATCTGACTTCTAGAAGCTGACATCTGTGTGCTCATGTGTGCACACACATGTATGTCTACAGTGCACCTCATGTGGAGCTTGGAGGACCACCTTGGGTATCAGTCTTCAGGTGCTTTCTACCTCTTGCTTGTGATAGATAGGACCTTCCCCCATTAGCTTGGAACTTCACCAGATAGGCTAGGCTAGCTGGCCAGGGAGCAAGCTTCTTGGGACCTTGCTGTCTCTGCCTCCCACCTTGCTGTCACAGGGACAACTGTACCCAGCCTCTTATTGGTTTCCAGGGTTGAACTCAGGTCCTCACAGTTTCCAGGCAACTGCTCTGCTGAAGGAGCCATTGTCCCATCCCTGAATCTGTGTCATGTTAATCGGCAAAGTTGGTATCAGTTTGTTATCATGGCACCAGGAAACAGATGTGTAGGGTTTGATGCCAAGAGAGCTGAGCTCATCAAGGAGAGACCTCGGGCTCTAAGGGGCCATGGTTACCAGCATCCCTCGGGCTCTAAGGGGCCATGGTAACAGCATCCCCCGGGTGTATTCACCTTGTATCAGTTTTCCGTTGACTTGGATAATCTTCCTCAAGATGCTTTCTTTGTCCATTCCACGGATAGCCCCCAGCATACTGAGCAACCTTCGCTCCAGCATGATCTGGAATTGGAAAGAACAGTTTCAAGTCAGGGATTGCTTCCTGGTTCTCGTGGCTGTCACGAGGCGAGCTCTGGAACTGAGTCAACGCATGGACCTTCTTTTGAGATCAGCTGTGAGTGCTCCCGGAATTGTGTCACAGCAGAAAGCTGAGTAGCGCAAAGAAAAGTCTTGATCATCGCTCTCCCTTGCTTGAGTAGGGCCTTGTCCCCTAGGGGAACCATACCCACAAAGGAGAGACCTGAAGGTCCAGTAAGATGACAGAGGGGCTGAGCACATCCTTTGGTGTTAGAGATCAGAAAGACTGTTCTTTTTTGAGACAGGTAGACTCCCGTTGGGAAGGACAGGGGTGAACCGTAGAGGGAGACAGGGGGTGTTTCTGTCATAGGAGAGGAGTAGAGACACAGATTCATGGTGGGGGTGATGTTCTCGGATTGATACAGCACAAGGTGGAAGGATGGCAGCAGCCAGACATGAAGGCTTCCTTCTCCCCCCCCCCATGTTTCTGTTTTGTGTGGTGTGGTATATCTATATGCATGTGTTCATGTGTGTGCAGGCACACGTGCACTCGTGAGGACAATAGGTTGATACTGGGTAACATCCTTAATTGCATGTCCACCTTATTTTTTGAGCTCTTAGCTTTTGCTAGGATGGCTGGCCAGGGAGTCCCAGCGTCATCCCGTTTCAGCCTCCCTAATATATCGGATCACAGGACACGCCACCGCACCTGACTTTTTACACAAGGGTAAGGATCTGGCTTCACATTTACATGATAAATGCTAGCTGGAGGATAGGTATGAAGGGGAGCCATGGTAGGAGGTGACTTGAGGGGAAAGCCGTGAGCCCAATGTGACCTTTGAGAGTCCCCATTTGCCATCAAAACAATTTCCCCAAGTCCTATAGCTTTAGAGTCATTGTATGAGCGCCAACAGCAATTCCTCTCCTAGGCGTGAATACCCTTGGCGGGTAGAGAACCACGTGTCTACTAGCTTGTGTATGAATGCTTATAGCAGCATTGCTTGGAAGACCCAAGTGGAAAAAAATTGCTGAGATGCCCATCAGTTCAAGAACAGATGAAAAAAAAAAAAAAAAACAAAAAACAAAACCTGATTTATCCAAACAGTAGAATATTACACAGTAATAAAAAAGAGTGATGTGCTCATTATGACGTCAGGGAACTTGGAGATATAAGAGAAAGGAGTCAGTTACAAAAAGCCACATACTGTGAGATCCCATTTCATGGAATGACCAGAAGAGACATCTATAGGGATAGAATGTAGATTTAGTGGCTGTCAGGAGCCTGGGAAGGAAGGGGATGGGTGGGGATTGCTAAGTTCCTTTCTGCATATCAAAAATGTTTTGAAACTAGGTAGCAGGCAGAGGTGTAGCTCAGTCTGTCCAGTCTGTCTGCAGATGCATGCCTGCATTTCATAAAGCCCTGAGTTCCACCCATAACACACATAAACCTGGTGTGGTGCTGCACACTGGTAACCCTAACATTCAGGACACAGGCAGGAGGATTACTGAGTTCAAAGGCTCCCCTAGGTTATAGACCCTGACCAAATAAATAAAAGAAGTAAATGTCACCTAGCAATGGCGGCCATATATATATATGTGTGTGTGTGTGTGTGTGTGTGTGTGTGTGTGTGTGTGTGACTATACTGAAATCTTACTGTCTTGGCTAGCTTTTAACTCCCATGTTGCTGAGAAGATAGTCTTGGGAGGGGAGGGGTGTGGATTCCCCAGATCAGTCTGATCTATAGACATATCTGTGGAAGGCTATCTTGATGGTTAATGGGTGGAAGGAGACCCGTCCCACAGCTGATCCTGAGCCCAAGCAAGCAGACTTTTCCAGCACCGTTTCTCCATGGTCTCTGCTTCAGTTCCTGCCCTGGTTCCCTTCATGATGCACAGGGATGTGGCAGTGTCAGGCATCAGGCAGATAAACCCTTTCATTCCCCAGGTTGCTTTTGGTCAGTGTTCTCTCACAGAGCGACAGGAAGGGAAAGGGGCTAGAACACTTACTCAGTAAGACACTTTTCAGAAGTAATTTTTATGCAGTGTGAATGGCATCTCTAATGGTCTGTCCCTCCCCCCCCCCCCCCCCCCGCGCTGATAACTGCACAAGTGGGAAATGGAGGACAGCAATCGAGAGGTGAGAGCTACCTTGCGAGCTGCTTGCTGAAACCGTCTTTGTGCCCGGTGTCTGGTCAGCCACACATTATTCACAAGAGGATCAAAATTAGGATGAAATTCCTGTCTTTTCTGTAAATGTAAAAACAGGTGCACCTTACATTTAAATACAAGCTCTTCTTCGGCATGAACAGGTAAAAAAACGCTTTTGAGTCGGATCTCTGGCTGGGTGTGGTAGTGAGTGTCTGGAATACCAGCAACTCAGGGGGCTAAGGCAGGGGCATCATGAGTCTGAGGCAAGTCTGGTCTACTTAGTCAGACTCTTACCAGAACAAGCAAAAACAGGAACAGCAAGTGGCTCAAAGAATGAAACTGTTTGCCACCCTGCCTGATGACCTGAGTTCAGTCTCTGCCATATTGGTGCTGGGAATTCAATCTTGGTCTTCAAACTGAGAGCAGCGGATGCTCTTACCGCTCCGCCAGTTCTCCAGCCTGCACTTGTTTCTTGAGACAGTCTCGAGCTCAGTGTGGTGCTCGCTGATTTGAATAGACCGTATCTCCAGGGCTATAGGTATATGCCACCATCTGACATTTTTATGTGGGTATTGAACTCAGGTCTTCAAGCTTGCATGGCAAGCACTTTACCAACCAAGACATCTCCCCAGACAGTAATGATAAGTTTCGGCATTTTATTTGCAATTTTGTAGTGTCCTAGTTAGCTTTAGCTTGTCACAGCCTAGTGTTATCTGAGAAGACAGTCTCAGCTGAAGAATTTCCTAGATCAGGCTGGCCTGTGGGCAGGTATATGTGGGTAGGGGGACTTGTCTTGATTCTTAATTAATATGAGGGTTCAGTCCACTGTGGGCAGTGCCATACCTAAGTAGGTAGCCTGGGAGTGTTGAGGAAAGCGAGCTGAGTATAAGCCTGCCTGTGAGGCAGCTAGTAAGCATCCTCCCCCCACCCCACCCCCAACCCCCGGGTTCTGATGCACGTCTTTGGCTGTGAAGTGAGTTTGTGACCAGAGGTAATGCATGTGGGAAATAGCACGCAGGCTGATTTTGAGCTCCTGCTTTGAATCCCTTCGGTGATAGCGTGTGATCAATTGAGAGTTGTGAGCAAAGAAAACCTTCACTCCCCTAAATTGCTTTAAAAAAAAAAATAAAAATAAAAATAAAAAATAAAAAACAAGGGCTGTAGAGATGGCCCAGTGGTTAAGAGCACTGGCTGCTCTTCCAGAGGACCCGAGTTCAATTCCCAGCACCCACATGGCAGATCACAACGGTCTCTACCTCCAGATCCAAGGAATCGGATACCCTCACGTAGACATACATGTAGGCAAAACACCATTGCATATGAAATAAAAACAAGCTCAGGAGAGCACATCTGATGTATGGAGCTGGCGTTAGGGGGTTGGGGTGGGGCCACCTGACATTCACTCGGCCATGGAGCCGCCTCTCCAGGTTCCTTGTGCTACTTGGTCACAAAGGAAACCAAGACACACAGGAAAGTGACACTCTGAGAACACAAGCAAACTGAAACCAACCATTCCCTGCTGATGAAGGACCTTCTGTTGTATTTGTTGGTGTCTTTGGAAATGAACAGCCAAAGAATTGCCACTTAATTCGCGGTTCCAAATGAGAAGAAGCACCTACCCCCTTCAGGTCGCGGACGATGCGCTTTTGGCTCTGTTCGGTCTGCAGTCGCTGGAGCTCCTCCCCTTCCACAGGGTCGCCTCTGTTTTGCTAGATTTTTACATTAGTGACACGCTAAAGTCAAAAACAAATGCACGAAACTTTCTCTTTAAAGCCTGTAGAAGCCTGCTCGACAATGGGTCACCCTGCCACAGAGTGCTGACAGGCTAAAGTGTCCACTATTCTTATTGTTCAGACATGGGGAAATTCTAGAGAGACAAGGGGTCTCATGTAGCCCAGGCTAGCCTGAAACTCACTATGTGTCTGAGGATACCCCTGAACTTCTGACCCTCCTGCTTCTACCTCACAGAGTATACTAGGAGAGGTAGGAATCAGTCTCACTCCATGCCCTCCAAAACTCCATAAGGCTTTCTTTTTCTTTTTTTATTCTTTTCTTGTTTAATAACTTGATTGCTGGTCCTCCAGTGTGAACTTCGTATGACGTCATATGGTAATGCCTAAAAGGTTGGCCGCGGGGGCTGAAGAGGTGGCTTAGCAGTTGAGCGGTTGCTGTGCTTGCAGAGACGTGAGTTCAGTTCCTACCACTGTGTTGATTGGTTCACAACTGCTTAGAGCTCCAGTTCCAGGGGTTCGCCTGCCCCCCTTTTGCCTCTGCAGGCATCCCATTCATGGGCGCATGCTCACACATATGGACATACAGTTATAAATAAGATAAATCTCTAAAAAATAAAAGCTTGGCCCTGTCCTCACTCTTCCTCTTCATTGAGACCCTGTAGTTCACACTACTAAGCTTTGCTAGCTTTTTTGGGGGGGGAGGGGGTATGGGGATGTCCTCTATAATTCAGATGCCAGTGCCTCAGCCCTAGCTCCTCAGCACTTGACTATACGTGGCATGTGGCTCGGGGTGACTCCTAACAGCAGTTTTGGACCTCTCATTTTGATGCTGTGTAGACCACAAGTACATCTCACACCCAGAGCCATGGGCTGAGTCTGGTCCTTTCCTTGGACTGAAAGTCTCTCTCTCTGTGTCTCTCTCTTTGTGTCTCTCTCTGTCTCTCTCTCTCTCCCTTTGTCTCTGTCTGTCTGTCTCTCTCTCTGTGTCTCTCTCTTTGTGTCTCTCTCTGTCTCTGTCTCTCCCTCTGTCTCTGTCTCTCTCCCTCTGTCTCTGTCTCCATCTGTCTCTCTCTGTGTCTCTGTCTCCTTCGCTCTCCCTCTATCCCTCTTTCCCGCCCCCCATCCTAGGCAAGTACTATGCCATTCTGCAGTACTCTCAGCCTTCCTTGCATTGTATTTCTCCTGTTTTGGAGTCTTGTATACAACAGGAGTTGAAAAGACTTAGTGAAACAAATGAGCTCATCATGGCAGCCTGATGTTCTGACCTTGTACTTCGCGCGTGCTTTTTTCCACTCCTCAGTGAGCTCTCTTTTAAACCTGTAAGTTGTGTGTTCTTTTCCAAGGTGCACCTGCCTGTGGAGAACAAAAGCCAACTTCCAGAAACCATTCACAAACATCATCTTTGCCATGAGTGTCTTAGTCATATTCCATAACCAAGAAGGGATGGGAAGAAACTGGAGGGAGTCGCCTCTGGGATGAATAATATGTCCCATGAAATGAAGCTTATCATTTAGTGATTGATGCTAAATTATTTATGAATTAATAAAACAAGGGCCTGAGAGATAGTTCATCCGGTGAACTGTTTGCTTTGCAAGCACAAGTTTAATTCTCAGAGCAGGAGCCTGGTACAAAATGTCAGGAGTGGCAGTATGCTCTCTCTATCTTAGCACCATGCAGGTGCACACAAGGGATCCCAGGAGAGCCAGCCTAGCCTGCTGGGTGAGCTCCAGGCCAGTGAGAGGCCCTGTCTCAAAAAAAAAGAAAAGGCTGGATAAATAGCTCAGTGTTTAAGAGATGTTCTTTCTTTTCTTTTCTCTTCTTTTCTTTTCTTTTTTTCGTTTTTTGAGACTGGTTTCTCTGTGTAGCCCTGGCTGTTCTGAAACTCACTCTGTAGACCAGGCTGGCCTCGAACTCAGAAATCCACCTGCCTCTGCCTCCCAAATGCTGGGATTAAAGGCATGTGCCACCATGCCCGGCTCTTTTTTTTTTTTTAAGATTTATTTATTATTATATCTAAGTACACTGTAGCTATCTTCAGACACACCAGAAGAGGGCATCAGATTTCATCGCAGATGGCTGTGAACCACCATGTGGTTGCTGCGATTTGAACTCAGGAAGAGCAGTCAGTGCTCTTAAACACTGAGCCATCTCTCCAGTCCCAGAGATGTATGTATGTATGTATGTATGTATGTATGTATGTATGTAATATATGAGTACCCTATAGCTATCTTCAAACATACCAGAAGAGGGCATCAGATTCCATTACAGATGGTTGTGAACCACCATGTGGTTGCTGGGGATTGAACTCAGGACCTCTGGAAGAGCAGTCAGTGCTCTTAACCACTGAGCCATCTCTCCAGTCACTGGCTGTTCTTTCAGAGGACCCAGGTTCAACTAGTAGCCTGACATGGCAGCTCACAAAGGACTGTAGCTCAGTGTTAGGGGATCTGATGCACTCTCTGGCCTCCACTGGTACCACACACACACACACACACACACACACACACACTGGTAAACATGCAGGCAAAACAAGAATACACAATCTTTAAAACAAGCAATATAAGGTGGATGCCTTTTGAGGAACAACACCCAAAATTGACTCCTGGATGCCACAAGTACACACATATGCACACAAACACATGCATGTGCATATACACACATGTATACACAAACATGCACACCTGCATGTACACATATGTACATGCATGCACACACATGCATACACACATGCACATACACACCTATACATATGCACATGTGCACATACACATACATGTACATACATACACACACACACACACACACATTCACAACACCAGTGTTCAGGGAAATGTAGATATAAAGTATACAAGGCAACAGGTGCTGATGAGGAGGTAGAAAACCTGCAATCCTCCAGTGTTGCAGGTGAAATGTAAAAACAGTCTGGTGGTTGAAATGTGGTAGATTCACACGGTGGAATATTACTCAGCCATAAAGGGTATAAACAAGTCATAAATGCTTGTTTGGTGTGGATGAATCTTGAAAATGTTTTAAGTGACAGAGCCTGTGACAAAAACCTTGAGTTATTGGCTAATAGATGAATTTAGTATCTCCTTTAAACTCCATCTAGAAGAGATTAAAGATTAAATATGGACAGGTGAGATGGTTTAGCAGGAGGAGGGGCTTGCTGCCAAGTCTGACATCCCAAGTTCAGCCTCTGGAACCTACATTGTGAAAGGAGAGAAACAAGTCCTGCAGTATGTATGTGTCACACCCACAATGAATGAATGAATGAATGAATGAATGAATGGATGGATGGATGGATGGATGATGTTTTAAGTGCAGCATGTGCACTTCCACTGACTCTTACTGAAGCTAAACACAAAGCAAGGCTCCTGAGCATCTCTGGTTTAATATAAAAGGAAAAAGTCCATTTAACTCCAGAAACACAAGAGTGCTCCTATCTGAATATCTGTTGCCAAGTCTGCCCCCAGCTGCTGAGCTCCCCACAGCATGGGCTCACATGAAGGTGAGGGGTCATGGGGTGTGATGTTGGGCATGGGGACTAGGGTAGTTGGAAGGAGGCAGGCTACACACTCACAGTTCACAGCTGCTCTGCCCTGTCTGCGTACGTGTAGGAAACAAGATGTCTTAGTTATTAATTTATGTCCAATAGCCACCCATTCTGAGACAGGAACACTGGCTGAGAAGAGGGAGTAATCAAATTCACTGAGAGAGTTTATCAGTAATTGTGTGTCATTGTGTCTCCTGCGTCAAAGGCTATCCCATAAAAGCAGCCACCCTGTCACTTGATACAAATTATCCCTCCATATTTACCACTTAAGATGGTTCTCGATCTCTGTCAGGATGTCCTGTCTGACTTTCTGTTCGAAGATCGCTTCCTTCATCTGTCTGGTTTTGGAGATTTCGTCACCTTGGTCCAGGACTGGAGGCAGGAACGAGCGGAGATCATGGCCGTAATCAGATCAGTCATTTGCCCAGACGAACACAAGTTTCTAACCATGTCACCTAACAGACATCTAACTGAGTTTTGTTCATTAATAATAAATGTGACTGGACACATTTCTTTCTTATTTTGCCCCAGGGACTGGTTTAGGGCAGGCCTAATGACTATTACCTTGTTTTAATTCCTTAATCTTCAACTTTCCAGGTTCCTGGTTTAGGACGGTTGCCACGGCAAATGGATTTGACAGGTCAGCTGGAAACCGCAGGTCCTGATAATCAATTTCCTGGGAACCCAATTGGGAGGGAAATGAGTTCTTTTCTTCCCCTTCCCATCACACAGCGCGCGCGCGCGCGCGCGTGTGTGTGTGTGTGTGTGTGTGTGTGTGTGTGTGTTGTGTGTGTGCACCCAAACCCTTACCTTCAACTTCTGCGGTTTTGCCTTTGCCGGAGCCGGGTAAAATTGCACATACGTTGTTTTTTCTAGAGGAACATTTACTTTCTTAGAACGAGTATTTAATCTTTTAAACTCTTCTAATCTAGAGTTTAAAACAGATGTGAAATTAGTGTATGATCCAATGGTTCAAGGTTTGTTATAAAGATTTATTTTTATTTTTTATTGTGCCACCATGTTGTCTGTATACCTGGTGAGTCAGAGTTACAGACAGTTGTGAGCTGCCATGTGGTGCTGGGAACTGAACCCAGGTCCTCTGCCAGACCAGCCACTGCTCTTAGCCACTGAGCCATCGCTATACCCACATAGCTCAAGGACTTTGTTATTGTATTCTTTCTGATAAAACTATTACTTGTGGACCAATAGTATAACTAAATGAAAAGTAAATTTGCATATCCATGAAAACAAATTTCATGTCAGTATATTAACAAGCAACATATATATATATATATATATATACACACACACATACACATATATGTATGTGTGTACACATATATACACCAGTGGTTGCTTTTTCTTCCATCCTTTAAAATGATATACATATTTATTGTGTAAGTGTGTGCATGCGTGCCTGTGTGTATCTGTGTGTGTTTGTGTCTGTGTGCCTAGGTATACCATGTCATACATGTGGAGGTCAGAGGACAATAGCTAGCTCTCTCCACTGTGTGGATCCCAGGTATGAAATGGGAGGTCTGCCTCAAGCGCCTTTGTCTGCCCTCATTTGCATTTCTCATGAATATGTAAATGGAACACAACAGGCTAGGGAATGCTCTCCTGGTTTACTGTAATTTATTTCTAGCCTGTAGCTCTTCAACAACCTAAGCTGATTAATTTAGAAACCAACTGTTACTTTATTATCCTAGTAAAAGAAGGACTATCCCCTTAGGGGAACAGATAGAGCACCTTCCTCATGCTCTAAAGCCTTTTGTGTAGACTCTCCTCTTAATATAAATGTTGTTTTCATAGTGTTGGGGTGAACCTGGAGCCACATACATGCCAGGCAAGAGGCCAATGACTGACCTGCACTCCCAGCTTTAAAAACAAGAAATAGAGAAAATGGAAAGAAAATCTCAAATATTTATTTTTAAAAGGCAACTTCTTGCTATGTAGTTCAGGCTAGCTTTGAACTCATGATCTTTCTGCCTCTACCTCTAACAATGATGGGATTATAAGTGTGTACCAAAATGTCCAGAACTGGATTGTATTGGATTTGTGATGAAGTGTTAAGAAAAAAATTGGGGTTGAGGCTGTGGCTGTGGCTGATAGAGTGCTTGTCTAGAGTGTGCAGGACCCTGGAGTCCATCTCCAGCACCCTATAAACTGGGTGTGCTGGTGTATGTCTGTGACTCCAGAGAGCCAGAAGTGGAGACTGGCAGAGTGTCAAGTCATCTTGGTTCCATAGTGAGTCTGAGGCCAGCCTGGGCTACATAAAGAGACAGAAAGACAATGAAGAAGCCAAACATACGGTAAGGCCATGTTGGGGTAGCAGGTTCCAGTGAAGACACATTCGTATGGCTGAGAGTTGAACTGGGAGATCCACAATTGAATTTTTATCTGTGCCATCCCATACTGGATGGGTGTGAACTTGACAGTTACTTTTGCCTTCCCATTAGCTGGAATTATTCCTGTAAGGAGAGAGGTAGTAGGTAGGTAGTAGATAGTAGGTAGTAGATAGATAGATAGATAGATAGATAGATAGATAGATGAATGTCATTATATTAGTGACTTTTCTCATTGCTGTGACATAATGCATGACAGAAGCAACTTCATGGAGAAAGGGTTTACTGTGGCTTTCAGATCAAGGGCGCAGTTCATCATGGTGGGGAAGGCACAGCAGCAGGAACCTGAGGCAGCTGCTCACATCACATCTGCAGTCAGGCAGTAGAGAGAGGTGGATGCTGGGGCTCAACTCACTGTCTCCTTGTTATTTTGTCTAGGACCCCAGGCCATGGAGTGGGGCTTCCCATATGCAGGGTGGATCTTCTGACCTCGAACCTATGCCCTGCCCAGAAGTTCTTTTTCCCCTCTGGCATTGCCAGGTGAGACGAACCACTGAAGAGGTATGCTCTGCTCAGCAAGTGCAGGGGAAGATGCAGCACCAACCCCATTGTTCCAGTACACCATGGGGTTGCCTCTGCTCTCCATACAATCTCTTCCTTAACTGCACACGACTCAGCTCCTGAGTATTGACACAGACCTTGCTTATCAGTGACTATGGGAATCCTTTCCCTCATCCTCATGTAAGCAGCCCTCATGAAACACATTGGGACACAAACATGAAAGTAGATGGGTAACTAGTTGGGAAGTGTGGGGAATTGCAGGCCGGTCTCCAGTTGAGCTGAGGTCTGAACCTCGATGGTCATAATTCACCTACATGACACGGTAGGCATTCCCTCATGCTCCTGAAACTCCGGCCCCTGCCTAAGGTACCACCTCCCACAGCCCACACAAGAGAAGCATGGTCAATAGTCATGTAAGCAATGGCCCAAGTTTCTGACCTTCAGGCTAAACTCCTCCCCAGTTACCTAGCAACAGTGAAGACCATAAAAAGGAGTACTCAGCCTGCACCTCACTCTCTTATTCCTTTGTCCTCTCACCTCTCTCTTCTCTCACTTCTCTCTCCTCTTCCCTTTCTCTTTGTCTTCTTCTTTCCTCTCTTCTCTCTCTTTCTTCCTCCTTTCTACCTTCTCTCTTTCCCCTGCATTTCTATAATAAAGCTCTAAAACCATAGAGTCTCTGCTCTGCTCCTTCAAGTTCCGCTGAGCACTCTGGTCAGTGTTGGGAACTTCTTCCCTCTTCCCTCTCTCCCACAACCCTGGTGGCTTTAGCAAAGTAGCTCTGGGGGGGGGGGTCCCCAGGCAGGGCTGCCCCTTGAAGAGTGGGATAGAGGAATGCCCACCCAGGGATGGGTGGATAGGGTAGGTAGCAGCCCTCCCACGCCTGACTGACCAGAGAATAGGGAAACTCTGGCGGGGTGTGGGCATATTTTTCCTTCCATTCTTCCCCAAGGCCCCCCGGGCCCCCACCCCCTTTTTTATTTTGTTCCCAACAGGGAAGAGCAAGGAGATCAATAAGGATGGGTGGGGGACAAGGGCGAGTAGTAGGGGTGAATGTGATAGAAACCCGTTATAAACGTGTACGTTTGTACACAAGCATGAGGGTCTGAGATGGGATCCCCGAAACCCATGTATGTAAAAGCCGGACGAGGTGAACATATCTGTAACCCAGCACAGGGAGGGGAGGAGACAGGTGGATTTCTGGAGCTCCCTGGGCAGCCTAGCAGAAACAGTGAGAGACCCAACTTCAAAAGGTAAGGCAGAGGAACCATTAAATTAGGTATCCCAATGAGCTCAGATACACGCACATGCACACAAGTGGGCATTTGTTAATTTCCTGGGTACAGAGATCCAAACCATTAAATAATGGCCACCATTGTATGTCAAGCCCAGGGCCAGGTGGAAAGAGTCACTAGAGACATTCAGTCTGCAGGCTAAGAGCAGGACATTTGTGTAGACATCTCAACCCGAGAGATTTTAATACACTGACTGTCACTTGGTCGGAGCATCCACCCTGTAGGACCTGCAGACCATTTAGGGTTCGAGGCCAAGACCCTACTGCTTCACTGCAGCTCATTAACTTAAAAACATAAGGACAAGCTCTGGGGCACGGACTAATGTTTACCTTGACCTGGGTGATTTTTAAAGTGCTCTCAGCCCAGACATGATACAGAAAGCCGGTGGTGGAGATGTAGCCCAGGCAACTGCAGTAAACTGCCGCTTTTTTCTTTTTTTCTGTTCCTGCAGCTCCATCACCAGTATCCCGTGGTGGCAGGCTGTGCAATGTTGACAGTTGGAGAACGTATGCCAAGTCTTGACAGCTACTGCTTGGCTGAAACTCATAGTGGCACAGAGGAGTGATGTCCCGTGTTTTATAAGTGAGAATGGTATTCTCAATATTTAACCTCATTAGAAAAAGTCTCCCTCAGGGCTGGGGGTGGGGGTGGGGGTGGTGTACGTGTGGCTCAGTCTGCAGGTGCTTGCCTAGCATCCACAAAGATCCTCAGCCCTGCAGAAGCCAGCCGTAGTGGTGCCAACACTCAGGAGGTAGGGGCAGCAGGATCAGAAGTTCAAGGTTACCCTTAGCTACATAGTGCCATGGTGCAAAATACAAGCTGTCTGTGGAGCAGGCAGGGTGAGGGTTCACAGTAGAGGTGCACGTTGTCAAGCCTAAAGCTCCGAGATTGAGCTCTAGACCCACATGGTAGAAGGAGAGAACTAACTAGAAAGTTGTCCTTGGCCCACAATGCATACATGTGCAGGCACAAGTACATGAAATATATACATGAGAATGTAATAAAAAAGCTATAGCTCAAACTACTACTCTTGGATCAATTACAGATCACTACCCTCAGCACAACCAGGAGTAATGAATGCAAAGTCACAGAGCAGGAAGCTGGATGGCGTGGGTTGTGCCTATTATTCCAGGACTCAGGAAAGCAAGGCAGGGGTCCAGGCTGGTCTGCACTTCACAAGACGAACAATAGCAAATAAACAAACAAAATAATAGCAGCAGCAGCAGCAACAACAACAACAACAACAAAAAGCTGAGAAAGTTCTGGCTGCCAGGATGGCCTAGAGAGAGGTTAAGAGAACTTGCTGCTCTTGCTGATGACTGGAGTTTGGTTCCCAGTCCCAATTGCCTAAAACTCAGCTCCAGGAGGATCCGATGCCCACTTCCACCCTCCATGACACACACACACACACACACACACACACACACACACACACACACACACACAAATATATGCAAAAATAAAGTCCATAGTTTATCAACGTAATCATTTCAAAGAACACACAACTCTGAGCAATGTGAAGTCAAAACAAGAAAATATTGATGTGTCATTTCCTAGGTGACACTAATATAAAGCAAAGGTCAACATATTTAAATACGCAAATAAAGTAATTAGCATGCATATGGACCTATTTAAATATGTAAATGAACTAATATAAGCATGCACATGCACCTATGTAAATATGTAAATGAACTAATTGAAAATATAGTCATGGGCAGGGACCAAAAGAACAGAAAATAAAACTACATTATTTTTTAGGGCAGTAAGGACCGGGATGGGAAAACTTGTAAAAATTGTTCCATATTATATGTCTATATACTGTTATAACCTTAAATTTTTTTAATCAACTTATAATTGTAAAGATGATTTTTCCATACATGCACAGTTGTATAAGAAAGCAGGTTAGCCTGTCACCCCAAACCTTATCTTTGTCACAGTAAAATTTTCTCAGAGGACTCTGTGTACTTATGCACACCTATACCTGAGCACACCTATGCCTATGAATACTTGTGCCTGTGCACACCTGTGCCTATGCATACTAGTGCCTATGTATACACATGCCTGTACATACCCGTGCCTGTGCACACTAGTGCCTTGCACATCTATGCCTGTACACATCAGTGTCTATGTACACCTATGCCTGTGCACACCGGTGTCTGTGCATACTAGTGCCTGTGCACACCTATGCCTGTGCACACCAGTGCCTGTACACACCTGTGCCTATGCACACCAGTGCCTGTGCACACCCATTCTATGCATACCTGTGCACACTCAAATCTGTGCACGCCCATGTCTAGGCACACCCGTGTCTGCACACATGTGCAGGTATGTGTGTGAAGGTTGACACTGGGTATCTTTCTCAGTGTCTTCTCACCTTACTTTTTGAGACAGAGTATCTCACTGAACACGGAGCTCACAGACTGGCTCGGTTGTGTGGCCAGCAAGGACCAGGGCTCCTCCTGTCCTCGTTCTGCGATTATAGGAAAAGTCCCTCCACGAGGCTTTTACAGGGGGCGTGGTTCTAGAGAGCCAAGTCACCATGAGCAGCAAGCACTTTGCTGACAGGCTCCCTCAGTCCCTCCCAGTCTTTAGAAGCACACATTATTGACCTCTGATACTCTAATGTGCACTTACTTCCTCTAACTGTAACCTGCTGACCTTCCCACCGTGGGTCCCCAGCTTTTGATAACCACTAGCCTAGATTCTATTTCCATGAAATAATTTTTTTTAAAAAATCATTTTTTAAAAAAATTTAAAACATAAGCCTACTCTCTAGGTAGTCCCTAATCTCCCGGAGCTCCCTATTTAGACCAGGCTGGCCTCAAACTCACGGATTCCCCAGCAGCTGCCTCCTGAGTGCTGGGATTAAAGGTGTGCACTAGCATACCTGGCCAGAACAAAACTCTTGGGGTGGGAGCAGTGCCAGGTCTCTGCTTCTGGGTAGCTGAAGATCATCCTGGCTCCATCTCTCCAGCACTGGGATTAACGGTGTGCACTGTGTCGGGCTGAGGGTAGAGCATTGCCCTGGCTTGCATGCCAGGCAAGCAAGCACTCTGTCCCCTGAGCTAAATCCTGAGCCCTGTGAGATGAAACTTCACAGATCGCACACCTCAGTGAGGTCACCTACTTCAGCACAAGCTTTACACCGTTCCTTCCATCAGCGCAGCGGTACAGGCTGTTCCCTGTGAATTGTCACAGAGCCATCCAACGTCTCATGCTTGGACTCTTGTAAGGACAATTTTAAGCTTCTAAGATTTAGGGCCTCACTGAGTGTGAGGTTTAGAGTGAACTAACCTCTGTAAGATTCAGTGAACAGCTGTACAGTTTAAAAAGTGTGTGCAGAACAAGCTGTTGATAAATTTTAGCAGTGAGGTTATGGAGGAGGGCACCAAGAAGACAGGACCTCCCTCTGCCTCCCAGTCACAGGCCACTGCTCTTGCCCAAGGCCTCCGTCAGACACAATTCTGTTTGGTCACTCAGGAACTCTGCAACTCAGCTTGAACACTTTGACTGGAGGCTCAGTTTTCTCATCTGTAAAATGGGACAAGGCTTAAAGGATACACTGATCTGCGCAGTGTCTGTGACAACTGAACTTCCAGCCTTTAGGCCACACAGGCAAACGGTAACTCACAGGGGTTCAGTTACCACTAAGCTGCTTGGAAGAAGACATGTGTCTTGAAACCATTGTATACTTGATTCATTTTGTTGCCCCTCCCCCATTTTCTTATGTGTGGAGCATTTGTGTGTGTGTGTGTGTGTGTGCATGTTTGCATGTGTGTGTGTGAGTTCTCCAGATATGCACTAGTTAATACTTCTTGTCAATCGGACTGGAAATGGAGTTACCGTATTAACATGCTCTCAGTGGGTACTCTGTAAGAGTGCTAAGGGAAACGTGTAACCAAGGCGAGAAGACCCGTCCTGAACGGGCAGCACGGTTCCATCCATGAGCTGGACTGAGTGAAAAGGAGACAGTGAGCTGAGCACCAGCATCCATTTCTCTGCTTCCTGACTGTGGATGCTGGGTGAGCATCTGCCTCACGCTCCTGTCATCATGGCTTCCTCACCATGATGGGCTGCACCCTCAAACTGTGAGCCAGAACAATGTTTTCTCCCCCTCTCTCTCCATTCTCTCTCTCTCTCTCTCTCTCTCTCTCTCTCTCTCTCTCTCTCTCTCTCTCTCTCTCTCTCTCTCTCCTTCCCTCCTTCTCTCCCTCCTTCTCTCCATTCCTTCCTCATGCTGTTTTTTTGCTACAGCAATAAGGACTCATGTCTCAAGCCCTGCCTCTGACCTGAGATTGCTGTGGTGATTGGTTGTCTGAAGTCACACCGTCCTCACCTGACTTTGGCTCAATCGTAAAGGCCTGATGTGACCGAAGCAACGTGATATGGAATTCGAAATCCACAGGGCAGCTGCACTGCAAGGGGATCACATAGCTTTTGCTGCAAAACAAGCACAAGAAGGGAATGGAGCACACCATTTTCCTTAACTTTCTTAGAATGAGCCTAGAAAGGAGTAGAGACTCAGGAAGCACAGCTAGCAGCAATAAGTGTCATCCGACCCCAACTGACCCCTCCTGTCTCTCACCAACAAAAAGATTTGTTTTAAAATAGGCTCTCACGTAGCCTGGCCTGGCATCCAGTTTGCTATGTGGTCAAGTGTCTGAGTTCAGTTTCCAGTTGCTGTGACAAAATACCCTGACAGAAGCAACTTAAGGGGGAAAGGGTTTGGTTCACAATGGCAGGTCGTTGCCATTGCTGTAGAAAAACTGAGGCAGCAAGAACTTGAAGCAGCTACCTTCACTAAGAGCAGAGAGCAACGAAGTAATATGTGCTTGCTTGTGGTGAGCTCTCTTGCTCCCTCTTACACAGTTCAGAATCCCATGCCAAGGGAATGGCGCCACCCAGAGTGGGCCAGTCTTCCCATATTCATTAATGTAATCAAGATAATCTCTCATAGACACACCTCCTCCTCTGCCCTGTCTTTAAGAGGATGTCCCCTCACCCCCACATACACCCCTACTCCCTGCCAGGCCTCCCCACTCCCTGGGGCCTCAAGTCTCTCAAGGGTTAGGCTCCTCTTTTTTCACTGAAGCCAGACCAGGCAGTCCTCTGCTGTGTATGTGTCAGGGGCATCAGACCAGTTCCTGTATACTGCCTGGTTGGTGGCTCGGTGTCAGAAATCTCAGGGGTCCAGATAAGTTGAGACTGCTGGTCTTTCTATGGAGTCACTTTCTTCCTCAACTTCTTACATCCTTTCTCTAATTCAACCACAAGGTTCCCTGACTTCAGTCCAATGGTTGGGTGTAAGTATCTGTGTCTCCCAGAGGTCAGCTGTGCTAGGCTTCTGTCTATAAGCACACCATAGCATCAGTAATAGTGTCAGGCCTTGGAGCCTCCCATTGAGATAAATGTGGCTTTTAAAAGTATGTCCAAAGCATTTATATTGGGCGTTGAAATTCATTATCTTTTAATAATCTGTGAAATATCTGAAATAGTTCAAATATAATGTTTTAAAACAATTAAGATATCTTTATTCATTACTAGGATCTATAAAATATTTCCAAAGAAATAAAACATCAGCACTTGGCAGTGCTTGTCCATCTCTGTTTTCTTCTTTGTAGGGGTGACCAGTACTAGATATCCTCTGCCATATATATACATATACATATATATACATATATATATATATATATGTATGTATATGTATGTATACACACACACACACACACACACAGCATGCTTGGGAAGACATGGCTGGCTGGTCACATCACATCTACAGTCAGGGAGGCAGCCAGTGTTGAATGCTGATCTTCAGCTCACACTCTCCTTTTTTTTAATCAATCTGGGACCCTACCCCATAAGATGGTACTACCTACATGCAGGACAGGTCTCCCTAGTTCAGTTACATTGCTCTGAAAATGCCCTCTCAGGCACACCCATGTGTGCTTTCTAGGTGGTTCCAAACTTAAGTCAAATTTGCCACTGCACTCATGACCCCTCAAGAGCTGCGGTTGCCTTCACGAGACTTGTGGAGGATAAGTCAGTCAACATCCCAGCATGGATAGGAGCAGAGCCTGCAAAGCCACTCCTGGAACAGGTGCTACTAGGAGAGACAGACAGGGTCTGTCAGGGTCATGGTCCCTGGTAGGTTGTCCACACTCTAGGAGTCAGTACTGCACCAGTGAGCACACAGGCAACTGGGCTCAGTAGATTATATATTTTAAAAACTAGGACAGGGCATGAAGTTGGGAGGGAAATCTGGATGGGGTGCATAGGAGAAGCTGGAAGGAGGATATGAGCAAAATGTATTGTATCCATGTATGACGTTCTCTTAGAACACTGGGGCTCCTATGAAGCAGCTGCTTTAGGGCTACAGTGCCCTCAGCCACTGGGCCAACAGGCAGCTTGACTCTGCTCTGCATCACAACCTGGTTGTCATTATCCTCTAATTGCCTCTGTCCCCAACTGGATGTGAAGCTCCAGGCCCAGGTCAGTGACATTTTCTGGATTCTTTTCACTGGGGGAAGAGGAAGAGAACCTGAGTCCCCTCTCAGCTTCAAGGCAAGGGCAGGGCTACTCCCTGGGCTCAGTGAGACCATGCCTCCTTGATCCATGGAAATGACCTCCGCAGCCAGGAGCCCACTGAGCCCACTGCAGCCCCAGAACCTGCTTGGGGCCTGCCTGGAGTTCGATGCAGCTTTGGACCCTGCATGTTGCAGCGTCTCCCTGTTCTGCTGAAAGGTGTTGTCTGCTCGCTTCACCTGCACAGGCCTCTGGTGTTATGCTGCCCACTGACAGGTATCAGGAGAGGAAGAGGTGCTGGACAGGATATATTCACTGCCCCCCACCCCTGAGAGAGAGGGGGGAGAGGAGAGAGAGAGAGAGAGTATTGCCTGGTGTCTTTCTCTATTATTCTCCACCTCACCTATTTTGAGACAGGTAGGGTCTCTTGATGAACCTAGATCTTGACAATTCAGCTAGACTGGGTGACCAAAGAGCCATCTGTCTCTGCCTCCTCAGTTCTGGGATTACCGATGCAGGGTGCTCTACCTAGCTTCTTACATGTGTGCTAGGATCCTGAACTCAGGTCCTTCTGCTTGCCCAGTAAGCACCTTGCTAACTCGACATCTCCTCCACCTCTCTCTGCTCCATTTGGTGAAGCGTATCTAGTGACTTTGATGGGATCTCTGCTGCTCGGAAGAGTGCTCTTGACACTTGCCAGACAATGTCCTGTTTGTAAGTGATTTCCACTGCTATTTATTTTCTCCCTCCCTCCCTCCCTGCTTCCCTCCCTCCCTCCCTCCCCTCCTTCCTTCCTGAAACACAGTCTCATGTAGCCAGGTTCCTCTTAATCTTCCTGTGTAACATGGATGACGTTAAATGATTATCCTTATCCTCACCTCCCAAATGCTGGGGTGACAGTGTGAGCCACCCCAGTGGGTGTATGTGGTGCTAGAGGTGGAATCTGGGACTTCCTGCATTCTAAACAGGCACACTACCCACGGAGTCGGACCCCCAGCCCTACGCTGCTGCTGCTTCTTGGTAAATGTTGTTCCTTAGCTGTGACGTTCTATACTGCCAGGGTAGGTGCCTATAAACACTTGAGTGCCCTGGTAGGAGACAAGGTGGCCACAGGGTTTTGACAATGATACTTTTTGATATAAATTCTGGATAGTGGTCACATGGGATCCTTTCCTCAGCCCAGTTTACAGGATTTTCCACAAAAACCTTTACAACCTGTCCTACCTCAGGATCTGCTAGAGGTATACAGCCAAGCAGAACTCCCTGCAAAGCATCCTGGGTCTGCAAACAATGTACCATGCACGTTGGTGGCTGCAACAATGTACCGTGTATACCAGTGGCTGCGTTTTTTAAGGTGTGACGCTCACTCTTGACTGTCAACTTGATGGAATTTAGAATCACCATGAACAGAGACTTCTGGGCATGGCTGTGAGCAATTTTCTAGATTAGGTTGGCTGGGGTGGGAAGACACACCCTAAACGTAAATGTGGACGGCACCATCCTGTGTGCTGAGGTCCTGGACTGAGGAAAACGGAGAAAGCAAGCTGAGCCCCAGCATCCATCTCTTTGCTTCCTGACTGTGGTGCCCTGTGACCAGCGCCTTTAGTCCCCGCCGCCACACCTTCCCACCATGAGGGACTGTGCCCTGGAACTGTGAGCCACAATAAACCATTTCTTATGTTGATTTTATCAGGTTTTTGTTGTTGTAGTTATTGTCTCTTTTTGTCACAGCACCTAGAAGAGTAGTGGCTACATAAGGCTGTCTAAAGCCTTACCACTCCAAGGCTCCCAATCTTATCTAAAACAGAAGGCAGATCAGTGGAGCAGACAATTAGGCACTCCACTCCGTGTCAGCCATTCCACCCAAACTGGTTTGACTGAACTAACACCGGTTGTTACAGCAACCGGGCTGGAGAGATGTGAGAAGGGTGTGGGCATTGCTGTCCACCTGTGGTCTCTGGGGATAAGGCAGGTGACTATGACTCACCGGTTGGTACCTGCAGGGGTCAGCACAGAGCTGTCCCAGTACGGACCCCTGTCTGATGCTCAAGGCTCTTCTGATAAATGCCACATGGCTGAATGTTTCTGAGCCGAAATAATCCCCCACAAACTATCTTGGGGTCCTTCCCATTGGTGACAAATGGGCCATTTCCAATGAACTCTAAGGTCTGATAATTCTCAGAAAAGGTGCTGAGGTGTTTGTTTAGCGATGATTACCAGCAGCCAAGTTCCCGATGCACTGGCCAGCCTGGAAAAATAAACAGTTCCTTAAGGGAACCGAATTCCAAGCACCGGGGTTCAGAAGGCACCAGACGGATGCAAGTCACCAGGTTGCAGTGGAATCTGCACTCTGCTCCAGTTACTCCCGCTCCTTTATCAGTGCAGTCAGGGCTTCAGGGATGGTGGGGCTGGACTGTAGCTCAGTAGCATTACCAGGATGATAAGTTGTTTGTTTGTTAGGATTTTAAACATTTATTTACTTTTTTTAATTTAATTTTTTATTAGATATTTTCTTTATATACATTTCAAATGCTATCCCGAAAGTATGTGCTCCGTATAGATGCTGGGAACTAAACCTTGCTCTTGTGCAAGAGCAGCAAATGCTTATTAATTTCTGAGCAACCCCTCCAGCCTCTTATTTTACTTCTAAATGGCATGCTTTCATGTGTGCACATGCGTGCATGAGTGTGTGTGTGTGTGTGTGTGTGTGTGTGTGTGTGTGTGTGTGTGTGCTGTATGCACTCTTAACCAATGAGCCATCTCTTTACTCCTTATGTGATGGTTAATTTAATTGCCAAGCTGACACAATCTAGGATCATCTGGGTGGTTGGCTTTGAACTCAGAGACATGGCTGCCTTTGCCTCCACAGTGCTGGGATTAAGAGCATGCACTACAAAGCCTCCAGCTGCGTAGGATTATCTTGATTCTGTTAGTTAAGGAAAGGTGTCAGAAGGTTTCCTCCAGAGGCTGAGTGGGATTCTGAGCCACAGAAGAGTAGAAAAGCAAACAACCTTGGAGAAAGCAAGCCGAGCGCTGGCACACGTGGAACTGTGAGCCACCCAGGCCCTTTCTCCCTCAAGTTGCTTCTGTTGGGGTATTTTATCACACAGCGACAGGATAGGGAACTGGGATGCTTATCGTATGTGAGGCCCTGGGTTTAAGCCCAGTACTAGAAGTTGTTTAGTGTTTGCTGAAAGTGGTGACGCACATCTGTGGTCCCAGAACTTGGGAGGCAGATGTAGGAGGATCAGAAGTTCAAAGCCAGCCTGGGAAACTTTTCTGAGACAGCATCTCAAATAAACAAATAAACCTCCTCAGCTGTGGAGACACGTTTAGCCAGGTAAGAGTGTTGTCTATGCAAGCATGAGGGCCCAAGTTCAAATACCTAACACCCACCTAAAAATTTAGATGACGCTGCAGGGTACCTAAAACTTTGTGCTGGGTGACAGGTAAGTGGACAGAGAATTTGGGGGCTTGATGGCTGCCAGCCTAGTTCCAGGACCAGGGAGAGAGCCTGAGGTGGCATAGCAGGAAACCTCATGTTCTCCTCTGGCCTCAGGACACACAGACACAAACACACTCACACATAAATGCAAGCACACACGTGTGCACACATACACACACATGTGCACACATACACACACACACTCACAGACACACACATGTGCACAGAGACATACATGCACATACAAACACACATACACATATGCACACATACACACACATATGCACAGAGACATACACACACATACATACATACACACATACACATATGCACGCACACACACGCACACTTCTAAGCTAAATGCCTACTGATGAATTCTGATCTACAGAGAAGAAAAATACTCCATTCTTGTTATTCCTCAGAAGCAAATAGGACTTTAGCAAACAGGAGTTCTCTGACAAGCATCAGGTAATTAAAACAGAAAAGCAGTGGAAGCCAGCTCTCTGGGAGATACTCTTAGCTTTTATCCCCCTGACTTTACCACTCAATTTATCAATTTTATTAGGACTGCATATAAAACTACATTAGATACTTCAGAAGAGTCAGTTCCTGATTTTTTTAAAAAAATGACAGCATAAACCTTTAAAATACCAAGACTTTGTATTAGGTTCAAATTTCATCATCAGCAGAGAGCACACATTTACCTTATAGAATTTATGAGATTCCACATGAGAGGGAAGGACCTGGGAATGTGGCTCAGTTGGTCAAGTGCCTGTCTAGCATGAAGCCTGGGTTCTATCCTCCAGCACAGCATAAACCAAGTGAGTTGGTAATGCAGGTAGTCCTAGCATCCAGTAGGTTCAAGGTCATCCTCTGCTACAGTGAGTCTGAGGTTAGCCTGGGCTACATGAGACCCCACTGTAATGAAGAAAGGAGAGGGAGGGAGGGAGGAAAGAGGAGGAAAGGAAGGAAGGAAGGAAGGAAGGAAGGAAGGAAGGGAGGGAGTGAGGGAGGAAGGAAGGAAAAGGGGGAGGCTGGAAAGAGAGAGAGAGAGAGCAGACAGAGAATAAATTCAAATTTCTATCTTCCTATCTCTGATTTGTTTTAGAGTGAACTTATTGGATGACTTAAAATCAAATAAACTGTTTAAAGCTCTCAGTGTCTGGAGAGCGTCGTGAACAGGCCACTTTACCATAATAGGATTTGGCTCCTTTGCTAGAGAGTGAAGGGAAAGGGACAGTAAGCATGACAAATGTGTGCTGTTCCACAGGGCCTGGACTCAGCAGCTACAACAACATAATTGTTAGTTATTACGTTTTATAAAACTTTAGGGAAGGCCTGGGGAGATGAGGCTGGCAAAGCATTTGCCTTGCAAATGTGAGAATCTGAGTTAGAGACTCATAACCCACATTAAAAAGCTGAGCATGATGAAAATGCACACTTACAAAAGCACACCCACAAATGCACGCCCATGAATGCATATTCATGGATGTACACTCACAAACCAAACAAATGCACACACACACACACACACACACACACACACACACATGGAGTGGGGGGAGACAGATATTGGGGTCCACCCACATGACCTTATGTCCACCTAGTTATAAATCTCACCTCTATCATGGCAACTGGACCTTGGAAATCTGGGATTTATGTTCTTTTAAGTGAAAACCCACAAGTGAGCCTTCACTAGAACCAGATCATGTTGGCATCATGATCTTGGGCACCAGAACTGTGAGAAATTCTGTTATAGCCAAAGATACTGATTTCACACTCACATGCTTTCATTAGGGAGCTATTAAGGCATCAATGCTAATAGTTAGTATTAGAGGCCTTTGTTTTCTATAATTAAATCATTGTTTTTTTTTAATTTTATATACTTTATTGCAGAAAAACTAGCAAATAAAAACATCACACAGTAAAATTAAGCAAATCCAAATTATACAACTTAATGAACTTCTACACAGTTAAAATCGGCACCATGACCAAAAGAGTCCATGACTTGAGGACTTGAGTTCTGGTTCCTAGGCTGTACCTGGAACCCCAGCTCTGGAAGAGTGGAGACAGTTGGATCCCAGGCCCTGTCTGGGGTCACAGCAAGCTTCGGGCTCAGAGAAACACGGTGTAAAGGAATAAGGTAGGAGCAGGGGAGTAGGAGCTCTCAGTGCTAACCTTTAGTCTACATGAGCATGTGTGCACACACATGCGAGCACACACACACACACACACGCCACATCTCAAACAAAGAAGGCAGAAGTTACATGGTATCTGCCATCTGTGGAGATCACATACAGCTTCTTCACATTTCACGAACGCCTTCAGCAATAGGGTTGCAGCTCAATGGTGGAGCACCTGCTTAGCATGTGTTCTGGATTCAAATCCCAGTATCAAATCTAAAACCTTTTTAAAAAAGAATGTGATAATGTTTACTATTTTAACATTTTAAATGTGCCGTTCTGGGCATTAAGTGCTCCTCAGTGCTGTGCCTCCTTCAGCCACGCTCAGGACTCTGTCTGTGTTTAAACCCTGTTCCCACTATAGGCAAGTTCACCATTTCCCCTCCCCAGATACTGGCAGACACATCTATACCCATCTCCAAGAATGTGATGTCCATTCGTCCTCTGTATGATGAGAGTCTTACAGAATAAAATGCCTTTACAAACTACATGTTGAAGGGGGCTGGGAGATAGCTTAGTTCGTAAAAGCCCTTGCTTTGCAACCACAGGGACCTGCGTTCTGATTGCACACCCACGTAGAGTTGGGTGTGGTGGCTTGCGTTTTTAATCCTGCTGCTGAGGAGGCAGAAACAGATCCTGAAGGCTTGTTTCCCGACCTGCCTGTGGGACCACGGAACCCCAGGTCCCAGTGACAGACAGAATCTGTCTTAAAAAACAAAGTAGCTAGTTACTGAGGAATGACTGTCTTCTGGCCTCCATACATGTGTGTAAATGTTTCTCAGAGCCTCCCCCCAAACACACACACACACACACACACACACACACACACACACACACACACAAATACAACTGAATACACACAGGTAAAAGTAAATGCTAAGTTCACTTAACAGGAAATTCTTAGTAGAAACAACGCATTTGATAGCAAACAGCACTTCCCAGTTCCTACAGGAGTAGGTAAGGTAGGATAGTGGAGATGGATACAGCTCCCTGGGAGGAAGCAGGCTCTGTCTGTCTGGAGCCTAAAGAAGAGGGTCAGTTGGTGGCAGGATCCAGGAAGGGGGATGGGGTAAAGACCGGGGAGGGGGGAGGGTTACTGGAAGGGGGATGAAAGGCTTCCTTCAGGGAGCTGACTTTTTCATATGGAGAAATATAGATCATTATTAGGAGAAGATATGAAGATGCCCTAAATGCTTTGCACAGTGGCTTCCTTTACACTAGGTGGTGGAAGTGACCACATGCTGATTGTATTAAAACCACAGTTCTTCCCAGCCCAAGAGCCTGTGATCACATTTGACTGACATAACCCACAGGGCACCCTGCTGACTGTCTGTCTGTCCTTGAGGTCCATCCACCAGCAGCTGTCAAAAGGAAAGGCTCATTCTTTGTTGGAATAAGAAGTGCATTTCTTTTGTTTATGTAAAATATATTTTCTCTTTGGAGATTATAATATAATTATATCATTTTCTCTCTAAACCCTCCATATATCCCTCCTCAACACTTTCAACTTCGTGGCCTTGCTGCTGTGTGTGTGTTCCTAACTACATAAATGTAACCTGTTCGGTCTGTATAATGTTACTTGTATGTATGTTTTTAGGGATAGCCACTTGGTACTGGGTTATCAACTGGTGTTCTCTTCCCTTGGGGAAAGGAAATTGACTGCTTTTAAATAAAACAAAGGAAACTCAAATACCTCTGGCTTTGAAACTGTTGTGTCTAAGAATTGGGCTAAGAAGCTGGGGCCATGTATAACAGAAGACAGCTGTTCAGGAAACTACAGCCACGGCTTGGCATGTCGCTCATTTGACAGGTTGCTTGCCTAGCATGCAGGAATCCCTAGGTTTGAATATTAGCACCAAACCAACTGGGCACGGTGGCACATATCTTCAATCTCAGTGCTATATAGGGAGTTTGAAGCTAGCCTGGGCTACAATGTGGCAAAGAAAGAAAAGATAGAAGGAAGAAAGGACGGAATTTTAGTCATAATTTTGGGAGTTGGCAGCTACTCCTTCATCCTATTTGACAAGCACCCAATCAACATACTCTAAAATGCACACTGAACACATGCACCTGTGTGCTTCTATGCCTGCATGTGCATTCATGTGCACCTGTGTGCATGCTTCACATGTCATATGTGCGGTGCTACAGATCTGGGATGCAGCAGCCACACACACACACACTGGTTACTAGAGTAATGTTAGTGTTGGAAATAGCAGTTGTATGGCGCAGGCAAGGGAAGAGCCAGAGATCCCACTCTGACGGTCAAGGAGCTGATGCTCAGGCACTGGAGACCATCACGCTTTCCTTAGCTCCAGGAAGGAATGTGCTTTGGGGAGGCACTGACATTCTTTATATTATAGTCTTAAATATTAGGCCTAGCAGTTTATCCATGAATATTTTGTGTCAGTATGTGTGTGCATGCACACATGTGCATGTACGTGTATGTGTGTATGTGTTTGTGTGTGTGTGTATGTGTGTGTGTGCGCAATCCCTAGGGACCCCTCTATCTCCACTTTCGCAGTATGGGAATCACAAGCACGGGTACTACCACACCCAGCTTTTTGACATGTGTTCTAGGGATCTGAACTCAGCTCCTCCTGTTAGACAGTGAGTTATGAGCTGACCCATCTCTCAGTCTTTGTGAATACTTTCTCTAACAATGAAGGTCAGCAGGATTTAGTATGTGATGCTAGCTTGGCTGTTTAAGCATAAATACCAAACGAATGAGTCATTCCAAAAGTTTATAGACTGGATGACCCTATCATGAAAAAGGTTCTACCCTTAACTGCCCCAATACACATTCATTTGCTTGTGGAGCAGATCATAAATTCCCACCCCTTTACCCACCATGCAGACCAACTGAACATAAGTAGATGAAAGAAGAGCATGTTAGAGCTTAAAGCTGGGCTTTCTTTTGCTTTCTCCAGGATGTTTACGTCCAGAATTTTGGAGAAAGACGAAAGCATTAACTCAAGTCTCCAGGTGCCAGTCCTCCTTGATGGCTATCTGAAGTTGGCACCTGAAGCTCTCAGGTCTGTGCATTATTGTCCAGAGGGGTCCCTAGAGTTTGGAGTAGGAATGTTTTCTTCTTTCACACTAAGATTCAGAAGAGGAGACTGGACCAAGGGGAACAATTAGATGTGTGTGCAATCAGAGCATCTTAAATCAAAGAAATTCTAACTACAAAGGAGGGGAGAATTGTTCATATAACAAAACCACAGGTTCTTGTTCAGAGACAGGGGTTGTGTATGCATGTGCTTGTGTATGTGTGTGTGTGTGTGTGTGTGTGCAGGTGCATGTGTGATTGTATACACGCATATGTACAGTTGTATACATGTGTAGCAGCTAGAGATCAACCCTAGATATTGCTCCTCACCCTCCTTGTTTGTTGAGACATGTTCTCTTCCTGACCTGGAGCTGATTAAGTAGGCTAGGCTGGTTGACCAGTGAGCCCCAGGGATCCTCCTGTCTCTACCTATGAAACACTGAGATTACAAGTGCACGTGGCTGTATTTGTTTCTTTTCTAGCTTAAAGTTCATGATAGTGGAGCAAAGGCACGCTGGCACAAACAACTGAGAACTCACACCTTGAAGTACAAGCAGGAGGCAGAGAGGGACACGCTGGGAATGATATCAGTTTTCTTCAAAGCCCACACCCAGTGACACACCTCCAACAAGGCCACGCCTCCTAGTGACAGACAGCTTCTGGGGACTACCAAATCCCAAGCTCAGCTTTTCTGTGGCTTCTAGGGATTGAACCCCAGGTCCTCCTACCTGTGAGGCAAGCAGTTTACAAGTGAGCAATCTCTTCTGCCATGATCATTTCTCTCATCCAAATACTGATTTAGAGATGGAAGCTAACTGCTGTCCCAGAGATGCAGGTAGAAGCTGAAATAAAGAAACGTCTCCCCAAAGTAAAGTCATCCTTATTGGTGTAAGAAACAAATTATTATTGTCCACTTTGTATAAGAAAACCACTGTGCTGTACCAAATCAGTGTGCTGGCCTTTTTGCCCTCTTTCTATGTTGGTGTCTTTCTGCAGAATTGTATACTAAAAACTGTCTCTTTTCTTAAGTCTCTTGAATGTGCTGTTAACTTTGCCAACAGGAGAACACTTTAATAAGATACTACTGTTTCTTCAGCTCTACCTTGAGTCTGGGGCGTATAAACAGAATCCTTAGCATGGGGAAGAATGATTTTTTTTTTCTTGACAATGGGCCTCTGAAGCTCTTCGTGGAGATGGGTTTGTATCCTTCTACTGATGTGTTTGCTGTGACCTCTTGTAGCTGGTTCTCTGAGCCTCCCAGAAGGGCTCAGCGTCGGCAAAGAGCAAGCTGGGCTTGGCTGGTGTCTGTGTCATTGATCTTCCCTGTCAGCACTAGTTGGAGAATACACATTCCCATGCAACCCAGAGATTTTAAAAGTCAGGGGCTGAACAACACATTCTGACATTAGCCATTCCCACACCTAAAGCAAGCCATGAGGTTCAAAACCTCATTGTTGTGACAAGAGTAACCTAAAAAAAAAAAAAAAAAAAAGTTTCATTTTGGCTCTTGGTTTGAGGATACTGACCATCATGTCAGGGGAGGCATGGAGGTACAAAGCTTGAGGTGGCTGGTCACGTCATATCTGCCATCAAGATGAAGAGAGGGATCTGATGCTCAGCTCGACTTCTACCTTGTGTTCTGTCCAGGACCCCAGCCCATGGGAGGGTGCTGCCCATGTTCTGGGTGGGTTTTCCTCAGTTAATCCAATCTAGGAACGCCTTCACAGACAGGCCCAGGGTCCTGTTTCAACAGTGATTCTAAGCCATCTATCAGGCTGTCAAGACAAACCATAGCAAGGTAGCCACAACTTGGTTGTTAGTGGTTGCTTGGTGCAAGGAAGATGGAATGGTAGGAGACCATGGTCAGTGGCTTCTGCTAGCTACGTGGCACCAGAAAGACACATGATTTGGTTTTGAGACAGCGTCTGGTGTAGCCCAGGCTAGCCTTCAATTCACTATGCAGTTGAGGATGAGCTTAAATTTTCCTCTTCCTGCCTCTCTCCACCGAGTGCTGGGATTCCAGGTGTGTGTCATCACACCCAGCCAGAAAAACGGTGTTGCAGAACTGCAGAGAGAGATGACTTAACCAAAACCTTTTCAGAACCAGGAGAGTGGAACGGTACATATTTTCCATATCTAATACAATCGTGTTCTTTATCTTGATACATAGGAAGAATGAGATTGCATTGTGGTGACAATACTCTCAGAGATATCAAGGGACTATCTGATGCTGTGTGTGAGAAGTGCATGTCTGTGTTCCTGTGTATGCACATGTGTATGGAGTCCAGAGGTGTCTTCCTCCATCACTCTCTACCTTTTTTTCTGAAATAGTCTCTTACTGAGTCTGGAACTCCCGGATTTGGCTCAGTGGCTGCCAGCATGCTCCAGGGATCTTCCCACCTCCAGTTTCCTAGTGCATAGGTGCTCACCTGGCTTCCTCTGTGGGTGCTGACTTCCAAACTCAGATCCTCAGGTTAGTTCAGCAAACTCGTTCTCACTGAGCCACTCACCCAAATTCATGGCTGCCATATTTAACAAGCCAGTACAGTTGAGTTTATGGGATTGCAAATTATTAAGTGAGCCCACGGAGGACTACAGAACTGCAAGACCTTTGCCCCCAGCGACACTGTTTGACTTGGGGGATGTTGGACAGACGCAGGAATGCAACTTTCTTATTTACAGAGAATGTCAGGGTCCATTTTAGCAGATCTTAAGCCACCAAAGTTGTTTATGGCTATCTGGCAAGTATCCTTACAACATTTTATCTCAGCAAGGAAAACTTTACAACAGCCAGAACAAGCCACCAAAAAATGTAGATGATGAATGTGAACAAGCCCACTGTGTAACCCAGAGGAAGATGGATGGAGATGCTGTCCAGGCTTCAGAGAGGCTTTGGTCGGATCACAGTTGTTCCTCCCCACAGTAAGAAAGCACCCCTTAGCAAGAAGGCTGCATGAGCTACTTCAAATCCCCAACTTTTGACAATTTTGTCCAAATTCTTTTACGTACAAAGGGGAAAATAGAATCCTTTGAGTCCTCTGTCCTGCTTGGCTGTGGTTATCAGTTTGACACAGCCTAGAGTCACGTGAGAGGAAAAGCTTCAGTGGATCCTGTCTGGATCAAGTTGGCCTACTGGCATGGGGTGGAGAGACCGTTTTAATTGTTTGTAGATATAGGAGGGCCCAGCCCACTGTAGGTGGCGCCATCCCTAGGCAGATGGTCCTGAACCATATTAGAAAGCCAGGCAACTATAAGTTAAGCCTTTGAGCCAGCCAGCACCTGGCATCCTCCATGGTTCCTGCTGTACTTCTTGGCTCTGAGGTGAGTTCCTTATTTGGAGGTGATGTTGCATGGAACATCAAACATCCCTGCCTTCAAGTTCTTGTCTTGACTTCTTTCAGTGATGGATTATGATCTGGAGTCCCAAGCCAATGTAAAGCTTCCCCTGTCTAAGGTGATTTTGATCAGAGTATTTGTTACAGCAACAGAATACAACCAGAACCCTGCTGTCTGGTGGTTTAGGTCCTCCCATTGCCTTTTCACTTCTTCATATTGCAGAGTGGGTCTTCTTCGGTAGATGAAAATGGCTGACTTACTGCGGCATTTTAAGAAAACACATATACAGCACTGGGAAGCTGGCTCAGTTGGTAAAGTGCTTGCCTCCCAAAGTTTGAGGACCTGACTTTGATCCCAAAAGTCTGTATTAAAAAAGAAAAGAAAGACATTGGCCTTGTGAAGGCCTAGCTTGAGAATCTTAACTCTCTCTCTCTTCTGATTTAGTCTCTGATTATGATGCCCAGTGGGTTTGCCGTGGAGTAGGGCACACAGATTTATAAGGGGCACAGTGATGATCAATGCTGACTGCCAACCTCAGGGTGTATCTGTGAGAGTTTCTACTTAGGGTTAAGTGAGGAGGGAAGACCTACCCTGGATGTGGGCAGCACCATTCCAAGGCTCTGGGGTCCTGGAAAGTAAGCTAAGTGCTGGCCTTTGTCCTTTTGTGTCTCCTGACTGTGGTCATGTGTGAGCAGCTTTCCCCGCCATGACAGAGTGTACCCTCAGACTGTGAGCCAAGGTAAACCTTCCCTTTCTCCCTTTGCTGTCACAGTAGTGACATGACTGACAAAGGCCCCCGAGTCCTGTCTCTTTTACCTCCTTTAGGCTCTATCTGGAAGCTGAGGGATGCTGGCACCATGGTCTTAGCCTCCTGAACTAAGAGGTGACATTCTTCATAACTCACTGACATTTTATTATAGTAACAAAATGGGCTGAGATGGTCCTAACACATCAAGCATTGGAGAAATGACTGAAGGACTGACTGAATGAATGAATGAATGAATGCCGAATAAAGAACCCATCCAAATGATACACTGGATCACTAAGGTGGCCCAGGAGTCACTGGGGACACTTTCTCGGGACATGCCTATTCAAATCTATCATTCTAGCAGTGGATGGTTTAGATTGAAAGAAGCAAAGAAGGACCTGAGTGGTTAAAGGTTGCTAAAGAGACTGTAAAAGGCAGAAAATCTTGCGGAGGTACTGCCTGCTGCCAGGATGTCTGGAGGAGAAAAGTAGTGTGTTTATCTTCTAAGAGATTTTTAAAAATATATTATGCCATTATAAACAGTAACTCGATTAAGTAAATTGTTTAGCTGAATTTTTCATTCTGAATACAAATGAGACGCATTATGTGGAAAATAGCTTGGGGGAGGCCCTTAGGAGGTGGACATCTTTTTCAAGGGCTGGTGACTGATGTCCGCAGTGTGAGGCACACTGATTGCACAGCCTTCTTAGACCATCTTTTCCCCTTCAGCTCATAAGCCTTGCTTAGGACCTGAATGAGAGGTGGCTTACAGAGACAGACAGAACTAAGAATCAGGACTTTATGTTCCCAAACACACTGGTTTTGATAAAATACCCAATGTGGCCCACCTGGTTTGGATAAAATACCTGGCTTTGCCCACCTGTGGGAAGCAGCTATTAATCTCACAGGGGGCAGCGAGCTCACAGCTTAGATGCTTGCAGTCCTTCGAGAGACCAGTTTGTCTGAGAAGGAGATGGTGAGGACAGAAGGGTTTGAGAGGGAGAAGGAAGGAGAAAGTACAGGAGTTCTGTTAGAATGATTCTGGGAAACAGGGAATGGGAAGGAATGGGCCAAGAACTTAACAGTCCCGTGCTGGGCGATGGCTCAGGGGGGCTGTGCTTGTGCTTGGCCTGTGGAATGGCCCCTGGTCCCCTTCTGTGGTGTGATCTGGAAGGTTGTGGAGCTTTTAGGAGGTAGGGCCTTGCTGGAGGACGCAACTTGGGGTGGGCTTCTGGAGTTCATGCCTTGCCCCACTTACAGTTCTCCTGTGTATGGGTAAGGATGCCCAACCAGCTTCCTGCTTCTATGGTCACACCTTCCCTGCATGCTGTCTCATTTTCCCACCAAGAGGGGCTCTAGTCCTCTGATCCTCCCCGCCCCCCTTAGGTCTCCTTTGTTAGGGGATTTTATCCTAACAAAAGGGAAGGTGGCCAGGGGAAAACTTGACACCTAGGGTGGACAGATGAAGTTCTCAGGGACAGTAGGCATTTCCTACTGGTGCAGAGAGACCTTTGATATTTTTTACATTAAAATTTTATTTTATTATTCAATGGGCATATCTCATGTGTGCCTCCGTGACACGTGTGTGCAGGTCAGAAGGTAGCTTGTGGGAGGGGGCTCTCTCCTTTGACCATGTGGATTTCAGGAGCGGAACTCAGTTGTCTGGCTTGGAAGCAGGTATGTCTTACTGGCCCAGATTTCAATACTTTTCTTTTAGTCACCAGCTCTCTCTATGTAACCTGAGCTGAGTATTTCAAGCTTTAAACAACCAACACAGCCACTCTATATGGACAGTCAGCAGCCAAATAGCATCTCTGTTGACATCTCTAGGGCAGATGGCACTACACCTGCTGGTAGGCATTGAGTATCTGCTGAAAGAAGGAGATACATAGAGTTGGGAAGATGGGCCAGTTGGTAAAGTACCTGTCTTGTGAATTTGAGGACATAAGTCTGATTCCCAGAGCTCATTTAATAGAAAGCCAGGCATGGTGGTGTGTGCATGTGTAATCCCAGCACTGGGGAGGTGGAGACAGGCAGATCTTTGTTGGCTTACTGGCCAGGTAGTCTAGCCTACTTGGCAGGTTCCAGGTCAACGAGAGACCCTGTCTCAGCACCAGAGGAACAGTGTTTGAGGTTATCTTCTGGCACTCCTCCCCTCAACACACACACACACACACACACACACACACACACACACACAGGATGAGATATAAGCTGAACCACAATTGGCATAATTAGCCATTGCCTCAGAGGAAAGGGCAGAATCTGGTCTCACTTGCTTTCCTTTCTTCTAAAGGAGGACTGGTGAGGAGAATGTGAGCGTTGGGGGAACTCATGTGATCTAAGCTGGTCTAGTAGACACAGTCATGAGTTTTGGCCTAATTCTCCAGCCCCTCCTGTCACCATCTATTCCAGGATAGAATGGGACAGTGTTGTCTTGCTTGCCATGAGCAGGTCCTATCAGAAGGACATCTCAGGTAGCAGAAAGAGGACCATCACCAAGAGCCAGGCTGTCCCAACTGATTCTGGATCCAACCATAACTAGAGAGTCCCCCTTTCTTTCTTATCAGTACTTTGTTTGAATTGTTTGAATCACGTTGTTTTGTCTTTTGTTGCTGTAAATCCTGTCTAATTAAGGTGGAAGGATGAACTTTCATCCAGAAAAAACATACGCATATGCGTTTTCTCTTGTGGGGGTGTTTGTGTGGGTGTGAATGTCTTGTGTGCATGTGTGTGTACAGGTGTGCACTCCCCTGTGCTTCTGTGTGGAAACCAGACAAGAATTCCCAGTGGCTTCTTCTATCATTTGCCCCCTTATTCCCTTCAGATAGGATCTCTCACTGAGCCTTGAGTGTCCTAGTTTACTTCCCAACTGCTATGATAAATACCATGACCAAAAGCAACTTGGGAAGGAAAGGGTTTATTTCACCTAATAGCAGCGTGTTACAAAGGAAAGCCAAGGCAGGAACCTGGAGGCAGGAACTGAAACAGAGGCCATGGAGAAGTGCTGCTTCCTGGCTCACACCCCACAGCTTCTTCAACTTGCTTTCTTAGACAGTCCAGCACCATCTGCCCGGGGGTGGTAACTGATCATTGAGCTGGGCCCTCCCACATCAATCATTGATGATGATAATAATAATAATACCTCACACCGGGCGGTGGTGGTGCATGCCTTTAATCCCAGCACTTGGGAGACAGAGGCAGGCGGATTTCTGAGTTCGAGGCCAGTCTGGTCTACAAAGTGAATTCCAGGACAGCCAGGGCTATATAGAGAAACCCTGTCTCGAAAAACAAAACCAAAACCAAAAACAAACAACAACAACAACAACAACAACAAAAAACCTCACAGGCCTACCTACAAGCCAATCTAATGAAGGCATTTTCTTAACTGAAGGTATCTCTTTTCAGTTTGTATCAAGTTGACAAAAAACTTATCAGCACACTCAAACTTGTCATTTTTCTGCTAGACTGGATAGTCATAAAGACCCTGTGATCCTCCTTAGTCTACCAAGTCCAGTACTTGAGTTACTCATGCATGTGATCATGCTTTACCTGGAACGGTGTGACATGGTTCCCACCCCTGGAACAGAGCCAGCAGGGTGTGGGCCTCCATGAGTGGTGATAGTTATTATGGGCATAGGGGTTGTTTGTATGAATATATATATTTTACTTCATGTTCCTCCTTTGGGAAATATTCTCCCTGCCAAGGTTATTGGGGAATATTCTCCCTGACAAGGTTAATGACTTCATGATAATCAGAGACAGCACAGTCTAGGAGGCAAGGGTGTGTCTATATCTCAGCAAACTATAAATGCTGAGACCTTCAGGACATCCCTTAAGGCTGTAGGAAAAAACTCTGAAAACATGAGCTCAATATAATTTCTCTACTGTGTAAAATATAAGGATGCAATATGAATTGAGACTTTGCAGACCTAAAGGAACAAAGGCAGCTGCACTATGAGGCAGCTTATCAAAAAGATACTAAGGAAGGAGATAAAGAGATTTGGGGAGTGATGATCACAGGGCAAGCTCCCATCCAGCTAAGTTTATTGTTTGTGTTTACAAAGGCAGGCAGATTCCTGAGTTTAATGTCGACCCAGGGCAGAGGGAATTTAGGTCCAGGCCCAGGCATGGTAGGAATGGTAATTTTCAGGTGGGATTCTACCCAGCTAGCTTATTGTCTATGTTTAACAAAGGCAGGCAGATCTCTGAATTCCATTGCAAAGTTTAAAAAAAAAATGTGCATGCTTTCTCTTACTAAGAATCAAGGGCCTGGGCTCATGGGATGCTGATTCATGAAATAATCAAAAATAAACCTAGGGCAATGCCAGAATTGATATGTAAATGAAAGACTGGGTTTTTGATCTTCAAGAGATGAGCTATCCAGAGAGAGTTTTTAGAATTGCAAGAAAAGGCTGTCTTGAGAGCAGAACACACACACACACACACACACACACACACACACACACACAGAGAGATAGAGATAGATAGATAGAGAGAGAGAGAGAAAGAGAGAGAGAGAGAGAGATCTGGAAGGCTGTCTCAACATCAGCTTATAACCTACAATTTGACCTCAAGTCCTTTGTTTTGCTGCTCTCAGACACTCCTTCCTCAGAATCCCTTTTCAAGCTGAGGCTGGTCCTTGACAGCCTCACTTATGTGTTTCTTAATTTAAAAAAAAATTATTTGAGTGTATATGCACATGTCTGTCTGCAGAAGTGAAAAGAGGGTTCAGGATCCCCTGGAGCTGAACTTAAAGTTCAGCCACATGGTGTGGGTTCTAGGATGGAAACTCTGGTCCTCTGCCAGAGCAGCAAGTGTTCTCTACTGCTGTTCTCCAGTCCCCTGTTAGCTTTTCACATCCTGTGGTGTCTTACTGGTTCACTTTGGGAACTCACCTTTCTCCGAGGAAGACATCTGATAGATTTATAAACGTGGGGAAGTCCAGGTTATTCAAGACAGGGTAGGCATGAATGGGGACAAGCAAGGTGTCATCTCCCTGAAATTAGTATGGAGGAAAGTTAAATTTAGTGTTTGGAAAACTATCATTTTGAACTTTTTTTAATCATTCAAGAATTTCCTTAGGAAACCTTGGTGCTTTAAGTAAAACATTAGAACTACTGGGTTTCTTTTGTGAGTGTGTACCTGTGTGTGTGTGTGTGTGTGTGTGTGTGTGTGTGTGTACATGTGCACCCATGTCCATTTGCATGGGTGTGTACACACATATGGAAGCCAAAGGACAACTTTGGATATCATTGTTTAGGTACCAATCAATCACCTTTTTATTATGTAGATAAGGTCTCTCATGGAAGTTACCTCCTCCCCACAGCAATAAGATCCCAAGTACATATCAACATGGCCAGCATTTTTTAAAAAGTATGTCCTAGGAATCAAACTCAGATCTTCATGCTTGCATGGTGAGTACTTTACCAACTAAGCTAACTCTCAACCCCTAGGACATCGTATTTCTTAACGATGAACAAAGCAAGAAGGTGTTTAAGGGCTGGTGAGCTGGCTCAGTGGTTAAGAGCGTCAACTGCTCTTCCAAAGGTCCTGAGTTGAAATTCCAGCAACCACATGGTGGCTCACAACCATCCATAACGAAATCTGATGCTTTCTTCTGGAGTGTCTGAAGACACACTACAGTGTACTTACATATAATAAATAAGTAAAAAGATTTATTAAAAAAAAAAGAAGGTGTTTAAATCTATCTCACTGGAACAATGTTCGCTATTACCCATAGAAACTAAAGGTAATAATCCCCATGCTGCTCTATGTGCTTCCACCTGGGAGAGTTAGAAAGGAAGACCATGGGACCTTGAAAAGGGTCTTTGATCTCTCCAGGTTTGTATGATCCTCAACGACGTGGATGCAGTTATGCTTTCCCTTAAGGATATCTTTAAAAGTCAAAGCAGGCTACAGCCCTACAATGTAAACAGCACTGCACCAGTATGGTATATCTTGATTAGCTTTGTGACCATTCCCAGTGCAGGAAATGTGCTCTGTGGCTCTATATGTCGGCTTCTTGACTCTGTATGAGATCATAGAGCTGAATATGGGGTTACAAAACATTTGGTAATAGTAAGAGGTCCACATGCACGAGGACTAAAAAATTAATTTAAAATCAAATGTTGGTGAATCTGAGATGTTTCTAGTAATACTTGCCCATGGTTCATCTCCTGATGTTACTGCAGCCGTGGTTCTAAATACAGGGCATGTACACTTGCATCATGCAATGCCAGTCAACACTGTCTGAAACACCTTGGCTCAGATTCGAGACTACCGCATACTATTAATTTTAGAGTATAAATTGTACATATGAAATATTCTGCAGAGTATTTCTACAGAATCATAACATTTTGATTTTGGGAAATGGGGACTCCGTTTTTATTGTTTCCTCTCGGCAGTGAAGCTATTTTTTTTTTCTCGGTTACTCTTTGGCGTGTATCAAATGTAGCTTTGGATTGTATTCTGTTAGAATGTTCAGGGTTTTTGGTGTATTTGTTTGCTTGGTTTTTAGTTCTGTTGTGTGTGTGTGTATGTAGTGTTTGCACATGTGTTGTGTTTGCACATAGCTAGGGGAAAATGCGGAGTGCCTTGTTCTTCTGCCTTATTCCCTTGAGATAGGGTCTCTCTATGAATCTACAACTAGGCAGTCCCTGCAATCCTCCTGTCTCTGTCACAGCATGGTGCTAGGGATACAGGTACGCACATTCATGTCCAGGTTTTTCCATGGGTTCTGGGAACTTGAACTCAATGCTGTAACCATGAAACTGTCTCCCTAGCCATGTCTATACATGAAACTGTCCCCCTAGCCATGTCTCTACATGAAACTGTCCCCCTAGCCATGTCTCTACATGAAACTGTCCCCCTAGCCATGTCTCTACATGAAACTGTCCCCCTAGCCATGACTATACATGAAACTGTCCCCCTAGCCATGTCTATACATGAAACTGTCCCCCTAGCCATGTCTATATAGCCCAAAATGACCTTGAACTTGAGATCCTCTTCAGTGCTGAAATTTCAGCACTGAAGGCACAGGCCTTTTAAAAATGAAAACCAAAGGGAAGATCTCTTCACAGCCTTACTACACAAATGACAAGCAATAAGAGTATTATTTGAAAGAAAAAAGAAACTCATCTGCTGCAAATTTTGTAACCTCCCATTGAGTGAGGCTAACTTTGAGAATTCTGAACTTGGAAAGACTGTGCCTTTGTCAGAACGATGAGTGGAAGGGACTTTGGGGGCTGCTCCCTCAGGCTGGGGCTGAGGGTGAATGAAGAGACCTGGCATAGGCTCCTGAAAGCTCACCCGGCGGGCACTTCAGGATAGTAGGCTCCACCTCTCCAAAGACTGAAGAGTCCACCACAGTCGCCAGTGTTTATAACTACAGAATGGGGGCACTATTTATTTTCTAGCTCTGCACTTAAAGGAGCACATTAAGGTTATTTGACAAAGCTTTCACAGGGCCCCACCACCACAGGATAAATGGAAGTTTGGCATGGGCAGTGGGAGATTGCAGGATAGCGTCTTCCCAGGGCCCCTGTGGCCTAACCTCTTCTTAGATGGGATACAGGCACAGCCCTGAGCCTACAGCCTCATACACCACTGGGAAAGTGGTGAGGGGGTCACCCTAGCTCTTTCTTCTTTCTTTCAGGGTATGTGTTAAGTGTCAGACACAGCTACAGAGAGAGATCCACCAGGCAGGTAGATGGTCCTGAGCAGGATCACCATGCTCTAATATCTTTCTAGCCAGAGGGAAGGTACAGCTGGGGGCCACTTGGCTTCTTACAACACTGAGAACCCATAGGTCTGTCTAGTTGTCCTTTGTCTTCCTTCAGGATCAGGACACAGAGTTTTCCCCCCACCCCCCGCTCACCTCCCACCCCAGACAAAAAACTTCTAGAAACTCACCTTACAGTGAATGCGGATGCAGTCATAATAGTAGCGCCACTCATCTGGAGAAAATGTAATAGTGACCGTGAGTGACAAGCCTGGGATGAGCCGGTGCTCCTGGAAGGCAGGTAGGCTGTGTTGGGCCAGGCCCTGGACCTGACAGACAGCAGGACTGGGTGGGGGGGTTGGGGGGAATTGAGGTGGGGGTGAAGGCCACACACACTCCTGCCCTAGCAGGCCTAAGTCAGAAACCATAACCTATTCCACATCTCCCTCATCAGGGAAGGTGATCCAGGGACAATACCTTCTTTTCAAAGTTGATCTGAAAGTATTTGGTCTGTGGTGGTAAAATATGAAGGTGTGTGTCTTCATCAGAAATATTGGCGATATTCTGGGTGAGAGAAAGATGAGTAAGAATTTGACTTATTTACATATTTGTCTCTTCATTGTTTATACCTTATTATTTTACATTTTTCAAAAGACATGAAATATGGGCTAGGAGATGGCTCAGCCAATGATTGCTGGGCAGGATGAGGAACCAAGTTCTGATCCCCAGCAACCCACGGAAGAAGCAGGTTGTGCCTGCAAACCCTGATGCTGGGGAGGAGCCAGGAGAATCCCTGGGGCTCGCTGACCAGCAAGTATATAATAATGGGTTAGCTCTAGGCTCTGTGAGAGACTCTGTCTCAAAAAAAAATATGGTGGAGAGTGACTGCAGGATATACCCATGCCCTCTTCTGGCTTTCTTCTGTATACATACGGGTGCGTGCACTTACATACACATATGTGCACATATGCCTTATACACACACACACACACACACACACACACACAAAGAGAGAGACAGAGACAGAGACAGACAGAGAGAGAATAGCATTAGGCAAAATTAGCTTTTCCTTTCTTCTTAGAACATGTGTGTTATGGATGTTTATGTGTTTACATGTAATATGTTTAATATGCTCAATAGCACACAACTTAAAATATGACATATGATACTTTTAATCTAAAGTTCTAGATTATCAGTTGATTATCACAAATGACTTTTTTTTCCCTACACCGTGGAATTAGTCCTAACAAATGACTTTGTTAGGACTAGAGAGATGACTCAGCAGTCAAGAATGCTCTCAGCACGTAAAGAGGATCAGGATTTGATTCCCAGCACCCACAGCTGGTGGCTTACAACACCTGTAACTCCAATCCAGGGGATCTAAGGACACCCTCTCCTGGGGGCCACAGACACTAGCACTCACATGCATATACATATACCTCCTACTTCACCCCCACGCATAAGCTGGCTCATAACTATCTGTAACTGTAGCTCCAGGGGATACAAAGCCCTCTTCTGGCTTCTGAGGGAACTTACATACACGTGGCATTCATTCACTCAGACAACTCTCATATGGGATAAAATAAAGAAATGACCTTGTTTATTTTTGCTTACATCTTGCATCCAGGGCCAACTAATGACTATAGTAAGTAAGTGTGGTTCAAAAAACCCATAAGCAAAGCGTAACGATGCTCAGGCAGGGTGCGCCGTGGCGCGCTGGTGCGCCGTGGCGCGCTGTGCCTATCTTGTGCTGCTTAGGCCCTGCATCCCCAGGCCCTGAGGAGAAGACACTGCTACTTATGGTCCTAATTTTGTGAAGCAACATTTGGGGAAGGGTAGAGTTCTTAAAAACTGTATCAGGGAGTTGAACGGTATATTACAGAAATTCCAAGGGCACTGCCATTGTAAGTTAATGAGTTTTGTCTGGGCCTATAAATACACTGGGTGTCTTCTAGGAAAGTGATAGCTTATTTATTAATAAATATAATTTCTGAGACAAAAAAGAACTGTCCCTAAGGGGGACAAAAGAATACTAAGGGTCTTGGGTTTTGGAAAAAAAAAACCCACAAAGATCATTATTTAAATTTTCAAAGGAGACTGAAACACTAAGGTTAATATGCATGCAAACAGGTGCCTCAGAGCCTTCAGGTCTGCGTGGCCTCGGTGTTAATGAGCTGCACTGAGTCATTCCACTTGTGGGCAATTTGCATAGTTTCCTGTGCCAAAACCTAGGAATGTCCTTGTCATGTTGTGCAAGAATGAAGACCATTCTCAGCAACCAAACTACCCACATTCCGGAAAATGCCTACCTGACTCTGAGGGGATGCAATGACCGTGAACCCTTTGTAGGCACTACAATAACATCAATGTAGGGCTGAGTCTCCTCGAAAAGAAATGGAGGCTCCAGTTGAACAGGGTAGGAAACATACATACATGAGCTGGCTGCTACCTGAACCATCTGTAGCCAGGCCCAGATCAAGCCCAAGGCTGTTAGAACCAGCTTCCATTTCAAGCTCCACGTGAGCCCATGTCTGTGTCCACATCTCCAACAACACCGTGGTTCAG